>NC_143030.1:13339592-13442092 GCF_057628025.1 Oncorhynchus mykiss
TAAATAACTGAAGTTGCTGCACTGAAGTTGCTGTCTCCTGCTGCCCTCCAGCTTCAAGAAAAAGAACTGTCCATTTAGACACCAGCTAAATTGCCCAACTGTTGGTACAGGTCCAGGATCAGTTTACTCACAGATCTTAAGCTTTACCATTACAAGGTAAAAACACAACACAGACTTTAAATCGATGTCTAAAGGTAATTCCATCAAATATCGAGAACCACGTCCACTTGCAGACACCCATTCCACAAGGCAGATGCATTCACAGTTTCCATCTGTTTCAAAGACACATGGAACATACGGAATAAATCAGAAAGTCTCCATGGACGATATCGGCCCACAGGGAACATCCTGATGGACTGCCAGGTTGGAATCTAGAGCCTGCAGGTGTTCTGTTCTGTCCCAGAGAGTTCAGAGGTAGAATATGTTTGTTATGTTGCTATCAATTATCCCACTATTGTAGCATACAAATGAGCCTAATGGCCTACGATGGATCTACATGATCAGAACTCCCACAGCGCCATAGGAAGGTGTTACAGGCCTATCATAGCTGGCTGCTGAAGATTGGATTTGATATAATCTGAAGGGTCACTTGTTCTAGGTCGCAAAGGTTGTCACACACCCTCACTCTCCGTTGAGATGATACTGGTGAGAGGATTATGAGATTTGACGCTCACTTGTATGGCGCACCCCGGGCCCAGTGGAAGAACTTTCGCTCGATAGGCCAAAATACAAATAAAATATAAAGTTATGCGCGTTTTAAAAACGTTGCATTTCTTTCGGCCAAATAGTCTTTGAGCTGGTATGTGAAACTTTTGCCGTTGTTTTTTTGTGTGTCGTTGAGGATGTAACTTGGATCAATTTGACTACGCTGACACTTTCCTTTTCTGTGATAGGCCTACTTTTGTGCCGAGGAGGCGACGCCATAGAGGAGAATTCAAGTAAGCCTAGTCCTCCTTCTCCTCCTAGCATGGTAAGTGATGTATCTGTATGTTAGCCTAGTCCTCCTTCTCCTCCTAGCATGGTAAGTGATGTATCTGTATGTTAGCCTAGTCCTCCTTCTCCTCCTAGCATGGTAAGTGATGTATCTGTATGTTGACTCGTAAACAAAGGTGAGTTAAGAAGTTATTGTTGGCAATATTTTATAGGCTTAACACACAAAACCCCAAAATATAATCAACACGTGTTCTTTCTAATAACAAGTAGCCTGAAATTGATTGATGCAAACATTAGATAAATTATTATTTAAAACCGTACAACTATTGTTAGGCCACAGTCTTTCCAAAGGTTCATATGAGATGCCTACGCGGGATAGGGATTATGGATGATAAATCCATGGTCATATTTAGTCAGATAATCCTGAGTTTTAGTAGAGCCGTTTACAGCCTGTAGAATTACAGACATCAGTGTGAAATAACTTTTGCCAATTCATGACAATGTAGAAACAGTGTGTAGAAGGAATGGTTAGACAGATGATTTGTCAACATGACATGATCTTGAAGGGGCTGCTTTTACTTTCTGACAGATGGATATGCGAACGCCATATAAACCAATTTTGATTGGTCACAATATGTGAATGCTGATGGTCCTCCTATTGTCTCAGATCTTCAGGACGTTGGGGCCGACACGTTTAGAGCTTTGTCGTCTAAGGACCTGTGACTGCAGTGACACGCGTGGAGCAGCGGCTTGGCGTGTGCATAGCGTGTGTTATCCTTGAGATGCGACCACCGCTCTGTGCCTTCCACAGCAAAACTCGGACATGGGCCGCGCACGGACACACAACCCCTGACCACCCTAAGGCACACCCCGCCCCCCTCCCTATCTCTTCCCCTCTATTTTCTTCCATCCCTCGCTCCCTCCAGCTCCCTCGCTATCGGTATGGTGTCCTTTGGTTCCTCCTGCTTGCCGTCCTGTGCCTTTGGCTCATTGGACCCTCCCCTGCTCACGCTGCTCACTTCCGTGTCGGGGTGGTAGGGCCGTGGTCATGTGACCCTCTCTTCTCCAAAGCGCTGCCGAGTGTGGCGGCCCAGCTGGCAGTCAACCGTATCAACAGGTAGGGATGAGTTCAACACACGTTTTTCCGAATTGATTAGTTGTTGGTTGCTAAGGCCAATTAGTTTCTGAAATATGCTTACTTAAGTTATGCAGGGAAAAAATGCCACAAATACTTTTTATTCCGAACATAATCTTGTTTATTTAAAGGTATCTGTCCCTAATTTTCAAATGGCTATGGATGCCTTCGATCAAACTAATCGATTGATCTGTCTGGTATGTATCAATAGAGACGCTGTCCTCTCACTGGCAGCCACTTTTGATTATGTCATTCTGGAAGAGAAATGTGAGACTTCCAGAGCTCTGGATGGGTTCATGGGCTTCTATACCAGGTTTGTTGTACTGTACATTACTTTTCTTTACAATATGTCAAAATAAATCCTGTCAGGGTCCTACAGGCCGACTTGAGACTTGAGTTCATTCATTAATTCACCAGGGCTACAGGCTTCATCGGGCCGGCCAACCCTGGGTACTGTGACGCTGCATCGCTACTGGGCAAGGGCTGGAACAAGGTGGGTAGGAAACGTCTTGGAATCTATTCATGTAATGGATTGTATTCCATTCCGTTATATTCCATTCTATTCTCTCCTCTCCCCAGGCGGTGTTTTCGTGGGGATGTGTTGGCTATGAGCTGGATGATGTGCGGAGTCACCCTACCTTCGCCCATTCCATGCCCCGACCCACCTGGGTGCTGATCAGCCTCATGCAGCACTTCCGCTGGGCACAAGTTGGCATCATTGCCTCCTCAGAGGACAGCTGGGTGGAGACCTCCATCAAGGTACACACACACACACACACACACACTTGTGCATGTGACATTAAAACTTGAAACAAGAGGTGCTATTTTGAAATGGAGATGGATACAAGCCGAATGGAATATGCACTGCAGTGGCGTACTGTGTCTCAGTGCTGCAGACCCTGGTTCGTTCCCAGGCTGTGGCACAACCAGCCGTGATCGGGAGTCCCACAGGGAGGACCACAACTGGCCCAGCGTCGTCTGGGATAGTGGAGGGTTTGGCCGGGGTAGGCCGTCATTGTAAATAAGAATTTGTTCTTAACTGTCTTGTTAAATAAAGGTTACATTGTGAATAATGCGTGACTGTAAAAGCCTCAGGAGTTTAGAAGCCTTTTATGGACCGACTACTTGGGTAATGCATGGCCAGGATAAGACAGACACCAGACACTCTACTTGGCTAATGCATGGCCAGGATAAGACAGACACCAGACACACTACTTGGCTAATGCATGGCCAGGATAAGACAGACACCAGACACTCTACTTGGCTAATGCATGGCCAGGATAAGACAGACACCAGACACACGGTTGTTGAACCAGCTTTCGTTATAGCAGAGTAAGGGTGGCCTATAAGCATGGCCAGGATAAGACAGACACCAGACACACGGTTGTTGAACCAGCTTTCGTTATAGCAGAGTAAGGGTGGCCTATAAGCATGGCCAGGATAAGACAGACACCAGACACACAGTTGTTGAACCAGCTTTCGTTATAACAGAGTAAGGGTGGCCTATAAGCATGGCCAGGATAAGACAGACACCAGACACACGGTTGTTGAACCAGCTTTCGTTATAGCAGAGTAAGGGTGGCCTATAAGAGTTTGTTTTCTAATCAACAAAATGGAAAACAGACCATTTTTACATGAAAATAACTGACATATTTATAAACACCGGTGTCACCGGGTTATCTAATCTCTCGTTCCACGATGGACATATAGAAACAATAACCTAAAATAACCAACAATAACCTACATAGATAACTTACATAGATAACCTACATAGATAACCTACATAGATAACCTACATAGATAACCTACATAGATAACCTACATAGATAACCTACATAGATAACCTACATAGATAACCTACATAGATAACCTACATAACCTACATAGATAACCTACATAGATAACCTACATAGATAACCTACATAGATAACCTACATAGATAACCTACATAGATAACTTACATAGATAACCTACATAGATAACCTACATAGATAACCTACATAGATAACCTACATAGATAACTTACATAGATAACCTACATAGATAACCTACATAGATAACCTACATAGATGTCCGATGATTGTTTTGTTTCTCCCAAACTTGATCTTTTCATAAAGCTTTGGTGATTAAGATTTATTTCAAAGCGTCTCACGAGCCAAACCCTTTATCCATAGTCTTGAGCCAAACCCTTTATCCATAGTCTTGAGCCAAACCCTTTATCCATAGTCTTGAGCCAAACCCTGTATTCATAGTCTTGAGCCAAACCCTTTATCCATAGTCTTGAGCCAAACCCTTTATCCATAGTCTTGAGCCAAACCCTTTATCCATAGTCTTGAGCCAAACCCTTTATCCATAGTCTTGAGCCAAACCCTTTATCCATAGTCTTGAGCCAAACCCTTTATCCATAGTCTTGAGCCAAACCCTTTATCCATAGTCTTGACGACTTGGCCAATGCACTAGGCAGGACAAAAAACAATAAAGCCTTCATTGAGAGGAGGGAAGACTATGCTTGTTTTTTAATTAAATGAAATGAAATGGGATAAAACATTTGTTTTTTATGTTTCTAAATACGAGGTTTATGGGCACAAAAAAAGCACATCTCTCTTGTTCCAACTGCATGTGGGCACAGTGCGTCACGGCTGGATAGGCTGCGCATTCGTTGTCAAAATCCATAACCATTAGACCAACCATTCCCACTATACTGAAATTGGCACTTTGGCGCACGTTTTTAAGGATGCCCACCTCAGCGCAAGCAAGCTCATATAAAACAGGTAAATTACCAATCGTGGGTTTGAAAAGAGAAGAGCGAAGGCTTTAACAGATCGTTAGAGTTCGGCACTAACGCTGCCTTAACGTCAGCCGAAAAGGCTTTTCCCAATAATAATAATAATAATCATGTTTTATTATTGTTTTTGTTGTTATTGCTGTTATTGTTGTTATTATTATTATTATTATTTATTTATTTTAACAGAATGTTACTGCGTTGGGGCACTAATGAAATACAATTTTTTTATTATTGTTATTATTGTTATTATTATTGTTATTTATTTATTTTAACAGAATGTTACTGCATTGGGCACTAATAAAATACAATGTTTTTATACTGTAACTTTGTCCAATGAGGAACTATGACCTCTGACCTTTCTGCAGGTGGCCAACTCTCTGAGGAGTCATGGGATGCCGGTGAGGCTGGTGGTTACCATCGGTAACGACCCTGGTAGTGTCAGGAAGACCCTGGCCAAGCTCAAGAAGGTGGAGGACCTACGATGTGAGTACTGATATCATACACAAGGAGGAATGCTACTTTGACTCTAAATCTTTTGAAGGGAGAAAGCCACTTCACACTATCGAGAAAAACTTAATGTTCAGGTTGAAAACTTCAAAAAGTGTGACCTGTTGTGATATGGTGAAACTCATACATTCACTTATTCAGTCAAGTCAAGTTAATTTCTTAGATTACCAGGAAGCTATAGGCACGTAGCCTTGAGGTAAGAGCTTTGGGCCAGTATCCAAACGGTCGCTAGTTTCGAATCCCAGAAAGACAAGGAATGACATGGGGAAAAATCTGTAGTTGTGCCCTTTGACCGAGCCACTTGACCCCAATCGCTCCAGGGGCGCTGGACAATCATGACCCCAGTCCCTGCGGGTGTCTCAGGGGGAGTTGGGATATACAAGACGCATTTCATTACACACTTGTGTGTAACAGGATAAATATAAGCACCCCCCCCCCCCAAAAAAAAACAAATAATTATAAGCTCTTCCTCTTTTTTCTTTTCACTTTCCCCCTGTATTCTCTCGTTACTCCCCCCTAGTGGTGATCATGTGTATGCACTCTGCCCTGATCGGAGGGGGACCTCAGAAGCTCCTGCTAGAAACAGCAAAGGACATGAGACTGACCGAGGGATCCCTGGTGTTTCTCCCCTACGACACGCTACTCTACAGCCTACCCTACCACAATGTCACTTACCCTGCCCTGAAGAGCAACAGCAAGCTACTCAAGGTGATCAGTCTTGGTATCTGTTGTGTGTCAGCATATGTAAAGCGTATTTGTTGCGTAGTGTATGTATCTTCAATTGAATTGTATGTGCGGGTTGACACCTTCTTGCCCAAGCTGTCTATTCTGTTGCTCATCTAATAACGATGATTACTAGTCTGACTTTAATCCTCAATCCCTTTTTAATGTGTGTATTGTTGTCACATGACTGAGGAAACTGTATATGTGTTCTAAATCTGGCAAATAAAATGGATTCATTCATTTAATTTAAAGGCCTACGATGCCGTGTTGACAGTCACTATAGACTCTCCCAAGACATCTTTCTACCAGGCCTATCAGGAGGCTATAGACAGGGGAGAGATAGCGGGAAATGTCAAGCCAACACAGGTAAATACATACAGTGTGTGTGTGTGTGTGTGTGTGTGTGTGTGTGTGTGTGTGTGTGTGTGTGTGTGTGTGGTGTGTGTGTGCGTGTGTGGTGTGTGTGGTGTGTGTGTGTGTGTGTGTGTGTGTGGTGTGTGTGTGCGTGTGTGGTGTGTGTGTGTGTGTGTGTGGTGTGTGTGTGCGTGGTGTGCGTGTGGTGTGTGTGGTGCGATAAGTTGAAAAATAAAAATACTGTCAAAGTCCAACCAATCATCATCCTTTGATTCTTGAAGGATTGCAGAAACCGTTTGGACTGAGATTTGTCCAAACATGGATGTGAATAGGTTTATGCCTCATTATTTATGCGTTGTTCACCATCTTGAACTCCCTCTCTGCTCTGTCCATCTCACTTTCCCGCCCATCTCTCCTCTCCAGGTGTCTCCTCTGTTTGGGACCATCTACAGCTCCGTGCTGTTCATGGCCCATGCTGTCCACAGGGTCAAGGCCTCAGGGGAGTGGCTCTCTGGGGGGAACCTGGCCCAACACACCCACAACCTGGCCTTCCAGGTACATGGATGATTTAATGTACAATGACTTATATGTGTCAATACTGTATTCACTTTTGGGCACTGGCCACCCGGGCTAGTTTGATACATGGACACTGACGATTTAAAGGGGCAACCTGGGATTCAAACAACAAGAAAGTGGTTACCCCCACCCCTTTTTGGGGGAAACAGCTGAGGCTTGATGCTGGAGAAATGCAACCAAAAAGTTATAGATGGAAATATGGATGCAAGGACTGACCGTCCATGATGTCAACATGATAGTTTTAACCATGTTTTAATGACTGTATTATTATTAAACCCTAAACTCTGCCAGGGCTTCAGCCACCCTTCAGCCACACACACACACACACACACACACACACACTCCTAACCCTGTCTAAACAGTTCTGTGATCTGTTCCAGGGTTTCAGCCACCCTGTGAGGACTAACATGTCTGGAGCCGGCGTGGCTGACTACGTAATACTGGATACAGACGGGAAAACCTGGGACCTCAGGCCCACACACAGGTAGGATGGGAGTCTGACCCTAACACTACGGCATCCGTACAGAACAGACATGTGGCTGACATGGTGAGGTTAGGATAACGGTTATATGGTGACATAGTATGTTGATGATATTGGTGGTTAACGCAGTGGTATCAAACTCCGCCCCGGGTGCTGCGTTCTGTCTTCAATGAGGATATATTTCATCTCCGTCAAAATTAGCATCTGTAAATAGCCCATCCAACTACCTCATCCCAAAACTGTATTTATTTATTTATCTTGCTTCTTTGCACCCCAATATCTCTACTTGCACATTCATATATACATATATATTTATTGCCTTACCTCCCTTATCCTACCTCATTTGCACATACTGTATATAGACTTGTTCTACTGTGTTATTGACTGTTATTGACTCTGTTGTTGCTGTTTGTGTCAAACTGCTTTGCTTTTTCTTGGCCAGATCGCAGTTGCAAATGAGAACTTGTTCTCAACTGGCCTACTTGGTTAAATAAAGGTGTTCTCAACTAGCCTACTTGGTTAAATAAAGGTGTTCTCAACTAGCCTACTTGGTTAAATAAAGGTGTTCTCAACTAGCCTACTTGGTTAAATAAAGGTGTTCTCAACTAGCCTACTTGGTTAACTAAAGGTGTTCTCAACTAGCCTACTTGGTTAAATAAAGGTGTTCTCAACTAGCCTACTTGGTTAAATAAAGGTGTTCTCAACTAGCCTACTTGGTTAAATAAAGGTGTTCTCAACTAGCCTACTTGGTTAACTAAATGTGTTCTCAACTAGCCTACTTGGTTAACTAAAGGTGTTCTCAACTAGCCTACTTGGTTAACTAAAGGTGTTCTCAACTAGCCTACTTGGTTAACTAAAGGTGTTCTCAACTAGCCTACTTGGTTAAATAAAGGTGTTCTCAACTAGCCTACTTGGTTAACTAAAGGTGTTCTCAACTAGCCTACTTGGTTAACTAAAGGTGTTCTCAACTAGCCTACTTGGTTAACTAAAGGTGTTCTCAACTAGCCTACTTGGTTAAATAAAGGTGTTCTCAACTAGCCTACTTGGTTAAATAAAGGTGTTCTCAACTAGCCTACTTGGTTAACCCTTAGGTGTTCTCAACTAGCCTACTTGGTTAACTAAAGGTGTTCTCAACTAGCCTACTTGGTTAAATAAAGGTGTTCTCAACTAGCCTACTTGGTTAACTAAAGGTGTTCTCAACTAGCCTACTTGGTTAAATAAAGGTGTTCTCAACTAGCCTACTTGGTTAACTAAAGGTGTTCTCAACTAGCCTACTTGGTTAACTAAAGGTGAAATAAATAAATTAACATTTTAAACAGTGGTGAAAAAGTACCTTATTGTCATACTTGATTTAAAAGTGAAGATACCTTAAGAGAAAATGACTCAAGTAAAAGTGAAAGTCACCCAGTAAATGCTACTCGAGTAAAAGTAGGTATTTGGTTTTAAATATACTTAAGTATCAAAATTAAATGTAATCGCTAGAATATACTTAAATACCAAAAGTAAAAGTATAAATCATTTTAAATTCCTTATATTGAGTAATCCAGACAGCACGATTGTCTTGTTTTTTTAAATTTACGGACAGCCAAGGGCGCACTTTAACAGTCAGACAGAATTTACAAACCAATCATTTGTGTTTAGTGAGTCTGTCAGATCAGAGGCAGTAGGGATGACCAGGGATGTTCTCTGTTTAGTGAGTCTGCCAGATCAGAGGCAGTAGGGATGACCAGGGATGTTCTCTGTTTAGTGAGTCCGCCAGATCAGAGACAGTAGGGATGACCAGGGATGTTCTCTGTTCAGTGAGTCCTCCAGATCAGAAGCAGTAGGGATGACCAGGGATGTTCTCTGTTTAGTGAGTCTGCCAGATCAGAGGCAGTAGGGATGACCAGGGATGTTCTCTGTTTAGTGAGTCCGCCAGATCAGAGGCAGTAGGGATGACCAGGGATGTTCTCTGTTTAGTGAGTCCTCCAGATCAGAGGCAGTAGGGATGACCAGGGATGTTCTCTGTTTAGTGAGTCCTCCAGATCAGAGGCAGTAGGGATGCCAGGGATGTTCTCTGTTTAGTGAGTCCGCCAGATCAGAGACAGTAGGGATGACCAGGGATGTTCTCTGTTTAGTGAGTCCGCCAGATCAGAGACAGTAGGGATGAACAGGGATGTTCTCTGTTTAGTGAGTCCTCCAGATCAGAGGCAGTAGGGATGAACAGGGATGTTCTCTGTTTAGTGAGTCCGCCAGATCAGAGACAGTAGGGATGACCAGGGATGTTCTCTGTTTAGTGAGTCCTCCAGATCAGAGGCAGTAGGGATGAACAGGGATGTTCTCTGTTTAGTGAGTCCTCCAGATCAGAGGCAGTAGGGATGACTAGGGATGTTCTCTGTTTAGTGAGTCTGCCAGATCAGATACAGTAGGGATGACCAGGGATGTTCTCTTGATAAGTGTGTGAATTGGACAATTTTCCTGTTGAAATGTAACGAGTACTTTTGGGTGTCAGGGAAAATGTATGGAGTATAAAGTACATTATTTTCTTTAGGAATGTAGTGAATTAAAAGTAAAAGTAGTCAAAACTATAAATAGTAAAGTAAAGTACAGATACCCCCCCAAAAAATGACTTAAGTAGTACTTTAAAGTATTTTTACTTCAGTACTTTACACCACTGATTCTAAAGTATATTGAGTTTGTCCATTTAAAAAACATTTTTTTAAACTTGAACCACCCGTGGGTTGTATATTTGACACCCCTGTTCTACAGGATAGACATATTTCTGACTTGGTGAGGTTAGGGTTAGTACTCGTACTACTAATGTTAACGACGCACTCCAGCCATGTTTGAACTTTAAGTGTTAAAAAACTAAATCCCACGTATAAAATGCAGTAAAGTACACACACTTAAAAAATATATGTTGTGAGCAGAATATTTTTTTGTTGTTGTTGAAAGAACTGCATACTTCATGGTGTAGGCCACTCACGGAGTTGATCTGAGGTTATCGGCCTTCTCCCTTTGCGTGAGGATCAATAGAGGAGCATTAGAGGGCGAAGGAGGAAAGACTCACCCCTCCACTTGTGATGTCATGACTGACCTGGACCACCTATTGAGATGTGCCTTTTGTTAAGTAAATCAGGTGTTGAATGAGGTGAAAAGGAGACAGGAGTGAGACTTTAACCATAATCCCCTTCCTGTACAGGATAGAGATGGCTGCTGATATGGTGTTAAATGAGGTGAAAAGGAGACAGGAGTGAGACTTTAACCATAACCCCTTCCCGTACAGGATAGAGATGGCTGCTGACATGGTGTTAAATGAGGTGAAAAGGAGACAGGAGTGAGACTTTAACCATAACCCCTTCCCGTACATGATAGAGATGGCTGCTGACATGGTGTTAAATGAGGTGAAAAGGAGACAGGAGTGAGACTTTAACCATAACCCCTTCCCGTACAGGATAGAGATGGCTGCTGACATGGTGTTAAATGAGGTGAAAAGGAGACAGGAGTGAGACTTTAACCATAACCCCTTCCCGTACAGGATAGAGATGGCTGCTGATATGGTGTTAAATGAGGTGAAAAGGAGACAGGAGTGAGACTTTAACCATAACCCCTTCCCGTACATGATAGAGATGGCTGCTGACATGGTGTTAAATGAGGTGAAAAGGAGACAGGAGTGAGACTTTAACCATAACCCCTTCCCGTACAGGATAGAGATGGCTGCTGACATGGTGTTAAATGAGGTGAAAAGGAGACAGGAGTGAGACTTTAACCATAACCCCTTCCCGTACAGGATAGAGATGGCTGCTGACATGGTGAGGTTCCTGGGTAGAGATATCCACTTCCCACACGGTATCTCCCCCAAGACTGACTCCAACTGTTGGTTCATCAAAGGCATCATCTGCACTGGAGGTACACACACAGATGCTGACACACACGCGCCGATACACGCAAGAACACACAGACACATGCAAATATTCCTTGATGTATAGTTAACATAAAGCATGGTATTAGTAACAAAAAGTCACACCGTTTTCTTTCAATCACTTTGTTTGTGCTACATTTTCACAAAATATATCATCAAAATGGACGGACCAAGGCGCAGCGGGATTTGAGTTCCAGATATTTATTTAAAGTGAAACTTCTCAATAAAACAATAAACACGCAACGAACTTAGGCAAAGCCGTACTATAAAGCTAACAGTAATATTGCTAGCGATCGACAAGAAATGTATTGCCTTGAAATGGAAATTGGATTCCTCCCTGCCAGTTGCAATGTGGCTATCGGAAGTTAATAGTTGTATCCCACTGGAGAAAAATCACTTACTGCTTGAGGAATAAGTTAAAGACATTTTACAGAATTTGACAACCTTTTATTGACTATATGGAGAATCTCCCCCCACATCTCATTGATTGAATCTATATATAATCCTCACATAATGTTTCACACGTAACGTATAATATGTAGCCTACGGCAGGTGATCCAATGTCTCGTTATTATTTTTTTCTTATTGTATGTTTGTTTATATAATTATAATTATTTTTTTGTTACGCTCGTCTGTTACTGTCACTTTGTCCTGTCGTTGTCTAATATCTTTTCACTTTTGTTTTGAATGTTCTTAATTGGAAAAGGCAAAAATGAAATATTCAAACAAAAAAAACACGCAACGACCCGCAACGACCCGTGACTACGTGGTGCAACAAACACAATATCCCACAATGCAGGTGGGAACAGGGACACCTTAGAGACCAACGTCAGCTGCCTCTAATTGGGAACCACACCAAGAGCACCAACATAGAGATGAAAAGACTAGAACGCCCCCTAGTCACGCTCTGACCTACAACACCATAGAGAACCAAGGGCTTATTTTTTCGAAACACTAAGCACATTTTCAAATGACTAAGTACAACAAACAAATTCACTAAATTCACCAAATCACTCTTTTAATTCGGATGCATATTCAATCTCAGTATCTGCTTTTCAAAATGCGATATTCACTTCACTTTTGATATGATTTTCTTGTCATTTGTTAACAGTATAATTAACTAGCAGTTAATCAAACTGCTCAAATCTGATACCGAACCAAAATGATGTAATTAAATCAAATCCAATGTTTATTAGTCACATGCGCCGAATACAGTGAGATGTTTACTTACGAGCCCCTGACCAACAATGCAGTAGTAACAATGAAAAGTAACAAGTAATTAAAGAGCAGCAGTAAAATAACAATGTGGAGGCTATATACATGTAGCAGTACAGAGTCAGTGTGGAGACTATATACAGGGAGTACCAGTACAGAGTCAATGTGGAGACTATATACAGGGGGTACCGGTACAGAGTTAATGTGGAGGCTATATACAGGGGGTACCGGTACAGAGTCAATGTGGAGACTATATACAGGGGGTACCAGTACAGAGTTAATGTGGAGGCTATATACAGGGGGTACCAGTACAGAGTTAATGTGGAGGCTATATACAGGGGGTACCAGTACAGAGTCAATGTGGAGACTATATACAGGGGGTACCGGTACAGAGTTAATGTGGAGGCTATATACAGGGGGTACCGGTACAGAGTCAATGTGGAGACTATATACAGGGGGTACCAGTACAGAGTTAATGTGGAGGCTATATACAGGGGGTACCAGTACAGAGTTAATGTGGAGGCTATATACAGGGGGTACCGGTACAGAGTTAATGTGGAGACTATATACAGGGGGTACCAGTACAGAGTTAATGTGGAGACTATATACAGGGGGTACCAGTACAGAGTTAATGTGGAGGCTATATACAGGGGGTACCGGTACAGAGTTAATGTGGAGACTATATACAGGGGGTACCAGTACAGAGTTAATGTGGAGGCTACATACAGGGGGTACCGGTACAGAGTTAATGTGGAGGCTATATACAGGGGGTACCGGTACAGAGTTAATGTGGAGACTATATACAGGGGGTACCAGTACAGAGTTAATGTGGAGACTATATACAGGGGGTACCAGTACAGAGTCAATGTGGAGGCTATATACAGGGGGTACCGGTACAGAGTTAATGTGGAGACTATATACAGGGGGTACCGGTACAGAGTTAATGTGGAGACTATATACAGGGAGTACCGGTACAGAGTTAATGTGGAGACTATATACAGGGGGTACCGGTACAGAGTTAATGTGGAGGCTATATACAGGGGGTACCGGTACAGAGTTAATGTGGAGACTATATACAGGGGGGTACCGGTACAGAGTCAATGTGGAGACTATATACAGGGGGTACCGGTGCAGAGTCAATGTGGAGACTATATACAGGGGGGTCCAGGACCAGTTGCAGAGGGAGGTATTTAGTCCCAGGGTCCTTAGCTTATTGATGATCTTTGAGGGCACTATGGTGTTGATGTTGAATGCTGAGCTGTAGTCAATGAATAGCATTCTCACATAGGTGTTCCTTTTGTCCTGGAGGGAAAGGGCAGTGTGGAGTGCAATAGAGAATGCGTCATCTGTGGATCTGTTGGTGCGGTATGCAAATTGGAGTCTGTCTAGGGTTTATGGGATAATGGTGTTGATGTGAGCCATGGCCAGCCTTTCAAAGCACTTCATGGCTACAGACGTGAGTGCTACGGGTCGATAGTCATTTAGGCAGGTTACCTTAGTATTCTTGGGCACAGGGACTATGGTGGTCTGCTTGAAACATGTTGGTATTACATACTCGGACAGGGAGAGGTTAAAAATGTCAGTGAAGACACTTGCCAGTTGGTCAGCGCGTGCTCGCAGTACACGTCCTGGTTATCCGTCTGGCCCTGCGGAATGTTGACCTGTTTAAAGGTCTTACTCACATCGGCTGCAGAGAGCGTGATCACACAGCCTTCCGGAACAGCTGGTGCTCTCATGCCGTGTTATTTGCCTCGAAGCGAGCACAGAAGCAGTCAGGCTCGTGTCACTGGGCAGCTCTCAGCTGTGCTTCCCTTCGTACTCTGTAATGGTCTGCAAGCCCTGCCACATCTGACGAGCGGCAGAGCCGATGTAGTACTATTAGCTTATATATAGTTTGTTAATAACTGCTGAACACCAAAACATTCTATTTATTTACCTCATAAATGTATCAGTTTGACATCAATTTATGTTATGTTATTAATGGATGTGGCTGTAAATATTACATCGTCTGTCTCCATCAGCCAGTGTGCTTCAATAGGACAAAGACTCCCTATGTGCTACCATTATAGCGTAGTGTACAATGCACTGCTGAAATACCTGGGATTATACCGTATACATTGATACATTAAGCTGATGAATTTCAAGCAGAGAGACAGGTGATACTGTATCAGTTGAAAAGTCACGTAGAAAAGGGGATATTGTACATTTGTCCATGGGGCAGAAATTGCATACAACACCGTGGTACGTTTTTACCAGCCGACTGGTTTACAATACCACTATATCTGATTATTTGACCACAGTACTGTATGTACTGTATCTACTGTAGTACTGTATGTACTGTAGTACTGTATGTACTGTAGTACTGTGTGTACTGTATGTACTGTAATACTGTATGCACTGTAGTACTGTATAAGGATAATGAAACTAAAATGGTGCATGTCAAGTTATATTAAACTTCTGTATGGGAAATTACATTTAACATCTAATATTTGTGTGTTCAGCACTTCAAAAATAACCGTTTTTAAAACGTGTATCTCGTGTGTTTTTTGCTAAATGGTGAGCATTTAGTCATCTGATGTATTGATGACTAAACTAAATGTTCTCATGGTATTTCACGGAAAAAGTAGATTTTGCGACTCAGGGGTGAAAGATGTGTAAAACTCCAATGAATGCACAATCAAAGGTTCTGAACAGAAGATAGGGGGTGTTACAAGTGTTATCAGTTTAGAGTTTTGTACTTAAAAGAGTTTTGAAAATACTTGTGAAAATAACACCAAAAACTTGTGAAAAATTGCTGAAATGTTTTCCCCAGGTGTGGATCCGTTCTCTGCTGTTAGGATCTTCCTGGGATTCTTCCAGACGGGTTTCGTCTTGTTTATTCTAACCTACTGCATCAAGTAAAGCTCTACAACATGATCTTGCCTATACAGTCCTTCTCATACATGTTCCACTATACGTACTGGCCACAATTCCAAACTAAGGGGAAAGATAGGTACCATCTTAACTCTTAACATCTTAGTTGTCTGACCAGTTGAGTTGGCTGAACTGTCCCTGAATTGTTAGCATTGGCCCTTTTAAGGGCCACCCCTAGAGTGAATGTTGGTTATCCTATTGGTTATGGTCTTAATGAGGTCAACCATCCATCATTTCTCTTTGTTTATGTCTCTGTCTCTTGTTGTCTAGGCGACGCATCAACCACATCCGGTTGTTCCGGGGTCCCAACAAGATCCTGCTCACCCTTGACGACGTCACTTTCATCAACCCGTCGCTTAGCAACAAGGTCAACAGTTATAGACTAATGCAGGAGTTAAATATTCAAATAGACAATTTACCTCTTTAACTTTTAAGAAACTTTTTTTGTTGCTTTTTCGTTTGAGCCTTTTCTATTTGCAAAATGTTTATATTTTTTCATTAAAAAAACAATTATTGAATGTACAAAGTGACAGACCGGAACAGGGGTCCATGTTCTTTACTGACTTGCCTCGTTAAATAAAGTTCAAATAAATAAATAAATGTTGTTGTGAAACTTAAACCAAGATGTCTCCTCTCCAACACTTTCAGAAGCTTAGTATAGACAGTAACAGAAAGATCAGTGGAGTCTCTCTGACGAGCCATTCACAGCACAGCCTCACGTCCCCCTTCTCTGAGCAATCACCTGCTACCTACGAGAACTCCAACGTCGTCCTCTATGAGGTGAGACAGAGTAGCATGTTTGAGTCATTTGTTATGACAAACTGCGTTGATTGAATACATGTTTGTGATGAACATCTGAGGGTGGAAATTATTGACTATTGTGGCCCAATATCTTAATATTGGTTCAGTAAAATAGATTTGGCGCCAACTACAAACAAACTGACACGTACTTGTAAAATGCTATTTTAATATTTGATACCATAGATAAATAAAATGTTGTTGTTATTTTTCTCCAGGGAGACTGGGCGTGGCTGAAGAGACTCCCTCATGGAACGTTCAGGAATATCAACCCCAAAACCAGTGACGTGTTTGAATTGGTGGGTTTCCTTTAGAAATATATATTTATTCATGTTAATTCATATCCTTGGGTATAGTTTCCTTTAGAAATATATATTTATTCATGATAATTCATATCCTTGGGTATCGTTTCCTATAGAAATATATATTTATTCATGTTAATTCATATCCTTGGGTATCGTTTCCTATAGAAATATATATTTATTCATGTTAATTCATATCCTTGGGTATAGTTTCCTTTAGAAATATATATTTATTCATGTTAATTCATATCCTTGGGTATCGTTTCCTATAGAAATATATATTTATTCATGTTAATTCATATCCTTGGGTATAGTTTCCTTTAGAAATATATATTTATTCATGTTAATTCATATCCTTGGGTATCGTTTCCTTTAGAAATATATATTTATTCATGATAATTCATATCCTTGGGTATAGTTTCCTTTAGAAATATATATTTATTCATGTTAATTCATATCCTTGGGTATCGTTTCCTTTAGAAATATATATTTATTCATGATAATTCATATCCTTGGGTATCGTTTCCTTTAGAAATATATATTTATTCATGATAATTCATATCCTTGGGTATCGTTTCCTTTAGAAATATATATTTATTCATGATAATTCATATCCTTGGGTATCGTTTCCTTTAGAAATATATATTTATTCATGATAATTCATATCCTTGGGTATCGTTTCCTATAGAAATATATATTTATTCATGATAATTCATATCCTTGGGTATCGTTTCCTATAGAAATATATATTTATTCATGATAATTCATATCCTTGGGTATAGTTTCTTTCCTTTAATGTTGATGCCATCTTGCTGTTGTGGTATTTTCAGAAGTTCTCCACCCTGTTGCAAATACGATACCAAATCCATACAATTCCTACTTCAATCTGCACTGACCCCCTAACCTCTAACCCCTGACCCCCCCCCCCCACACACACAGATGAAGGACATGCGTCATGAGAACATTAACCTTTTCCTGGGTTTCTTCCACGACTGTGGAGTGTTTGCCATCGTAACCGAGTTCTGCACCAGGGGAAGCATGGAAGACCTATTGCTCAATGAGGATGTCAAACTGGATTGGATGTTCAAGTCATCACTACTGCTGGACCTTATTAAGGTAGGGTGGAGGGAGGGAGGAGAGGAGAGGAGAGGAGAGGAGAGGAGAGGAGAGGAGAGGAGAGGAGAGGAGAGGAGAGGAGAGGAGAGGAGAGGAGGATGTTCAAGTCATCTCTACCATTAGACCTTATTAAGGTGAGGAGAGGAAGGGAGGGATGGAGGGAGGGATGGATGGAGGGAGGGAGGGAGGGAGGGAGGGAGGGAGGGATGACTTGGAAAGGAAGGAGGAAGAGGGATAGAGAAAGGGCAGGAGATTTGAAAGTGCCTCAGCCGGAGGGAGGGAGGGAGGGAGGGAGGGAGGGAGGGAGGGAGGGAGGGAGGGAGGGAGGGAGGGAGGGAGGGATTGACGTTCAAGTCATCTCTACTATTAGACCTTATTAAGGTGAGGAGAGGAAGGGAGGGATGGAGGTATGACTTGGAAAGGAAGGAGGAAGAGGGGATAGAGAAAGGGCAGGAGATTTGAAAGTGCCTCAGCCAGAGGGAGGGAGGGAGTGAGGGAGGGAGCGAGGGAGGGAGCGAGGGAGGGAGGGAGGGAGGAGAAGGAGGGTTCTAAAGTGAATGAGGTAAGGTGGAAGATTATGTCTGGCTTCCATGCTTATCTCCATTGTTCTGTCTCTGAGTTCTATGTTCCGTGTTCTCCCCCAGGGTATGAAGTACCTGCACCACAGGAACTTGTATCACGGTCGTCTGAAGAGCAGGAACTGTGTGGTAGATGGACGCTTCGTCCTGAAGATCTCTGACTACGGATACAACGAGGTTCTAGAGGCAGCAAAGTTCCCCTACACAGAACCTCCTGCAGAGGGTGAGTAGATCTGGAGAGGAGTGGAGAGAGTTTTGCCTTGAGTCTGGACAGAGTTCCGTCTGGACAGGGTTCTGTCTAGAGAGGCTTCCGTCTAGAGAGGGTTCCGTCTGGACAGGGTTCTGTCTGGACAGGGTTCCGTCTGGACAGAGTTCCGTCTGGACAGGGTTCCGCCTGGACAGGGTTCCAACTGGACAGGATTCCGTCTGGAGAGGGGTCTGTCTGGACAGGGTTCTGTCTGGACAGGGTTCCGTCTGGACAGAGTTCCGTCTGGACAGGGTTCCATCTGGACAGGTTTCCATCTGGACAGGTTCCGTCTGGACAGGGTTCTGTCTGATAAAAAAAAGTGCATATAACAGTAGTGTGTTTATGTACAGTATGTGTTTGTTTGGTTCTCTTCGTGTGTGTGTGTCCCTCCCTCCTAGACCTGTTGTGGACTGCCCCTGAGATTCTGCGTGGCCCCTCCCCCGGTCTCTACGGCAGTCTCCATGGAGACGTGTACAGCTTCGCCATCATCATGCAGGAAGTGGTCATGAGAGGCCCGCCTTTCTACATGCTGGAGCAGTCTGCTGCAGGTAAGAGACTACATTACCCAGAGTACGCCTGTACTACAGGTAACAGAAGTGGTCATGAGAGGCCAGCCTTTCTACATGCTGGAGCAGTCTGCTGCAGGTAAGAGACTACATTACCCAGAGTACGCCTGTACTACAGGTAACAGAAGTGGTCATGAGAGGCCAGCCTTTCTACATGCTGGAGCAGTCTGCTGCAGGTAAGAGACTACATTACCCAGAGTACGCCTGTACTACAGGTAACAGAAGTGGTCATGAGGGGCCCACCATTATGCATGATGGAGCAGTCTGCTGCAAGTAAGAGACTACATTACCCAGAGTACGCCTGTACTTCAGGTAACAGAAGTGGTCATGAGGGGCCCACCATTATGCATGATGGAGCAGTCTGCTGCAAGTAAGAGACTACATTACCCAGAGTACGCCTGTACTACAGGTAACAGAAGTGGTCATGAGGGGCCCACCATTATGCATGATGGAGCAGTCTGCTGCAAGTAAGAGACTACATTACCCAGAGTACGCCTGTACTACAGGCGGTCATGAGGTCATGCGGGGCCCACCATTATGCATGATGGAGCAGTCTGCTGCAAGTAAGAGACTTCTTGGTAACACTTTATTTGGATAGTCCATCTGTCAGTAAGACCTGTCCCTCTCCATTAGATGTTTCTGCCATTGTGAGACAATAAAGTTGGGATTTGAATTGAATAAGACTGGCTCCATCTAAACGTCTCTCTGTGATTCCTTGAATTTGATCTCATCGCCTCCATCGCAACCATATTGGAGGAGAATATCTAAGGTCCCTGCCCTCAAACCTTCTGCTCCAATGAGTTTTAAGGAGGAATTGAGGGAAGATGAATTTACCTGAATACTCCTCTGACCCCTGTCCTCCAGAGTTGATCCAGAAAATCCGTAAGCCCCCTCCTCTGTGTCGTCCGGTGGTCTCCCCTGACTACGCCCCTATGGAGTGTATCCAGCTGATGAAACAGTGTTGGAACGAAGAGCCAGACAGACGGCCATGCTTCGACCAGATCTTTGACCTGGTACAGAGGGTGGGGGTGGGTTATACAATGCCTTCAAATCTGTGTGTGTGTTTCAGAAACTCAAACTCTCTCTCTCTCTCTCTCCCCCCCCTCCCCCTCCCTCTCTGTCTCCAGTTTAAGAACATCAACAAGGGCAGGAAGACCAACATCATAGACTCCATGTTGAGGATGCTGGAGCAGTACTCCTCTAACCTGGAGGAGCTGATCAGAGAGAGGACCGAGGAGCTGGAGATAGAGAAACAGAAGACTGAGAAACTACTCACTCAGATGCTGCCACCGTATGTACACACACACACACACACACACACACACACACACACACACACAGGAGGAGCTGATCAGAAAGAAAACAAAGGAGCTGGAGATAAAGAAGGATAAACTACGCAGATGCTCACTCACACACACACACACACACACACACTCCCTCTCTTTCCTAGGACGGTTGCGAATGCCCTGAAGGTGGGTGGTACGGTGGAACCGGAGTACTTTGACAACGTGACGCTGTACTTCAGTGACATCGTTGGCTTCACCACCATCTCAGCCAATAGCGAGCCCATCGAAGTGGTTGACCTTCTGAACGACCTCTACACGCTGTTTGACGCAATCATTGGCAACCATGATGTCTATAAGGTAGAGAGAGAGAGAGAGAGAGAGAGAGAGAGAGAGAGAGAGAGAGAGAGAGAGAGAGAGAGAGAGAGAGAGAGAGAGAGAGAGAGAGAGAGAGAGAGAGAGAGAGAGAGAGAGAGAGAGAGAGAGAGAGAGAGAGAGAGAGAGAGAGAGAGAGAGAGAGAGAGAGAGAGTATGTGTGCGTGTGTATGTGAACCACACTTTAATCACACAATGACACTCAGCAGTGCCCTACAACTACTACAACTTCCTGTAGGGAAACTTAACAGTGCCCTATTTGGCTTTGGTCTGCCCAGTACATTTCCCTTTATATATACAGTACCAGTGAAAAGTTTGGATACAGCTACTCATTCAAGTCGTGTTTCTTTATTTTTACTATTTTCTACATTGTAGAATAAAAGTGAAGACATCAAAACTATAAAATAACACACATGGAATCATGTAGTAACCAAAAAAGTGTAAAAAAAAAAAAAGAAGTTGATTATAGATTCTTCAAAGCAGCCACCCATTCTCTCAACCAGCTTCACCTGGAATGCTTTTCCAACATTCTTGAAAGAGTTCCCACATATGCTGAGCACTTGTTGGCTGTTATTCCTTCACTCTGCGGTCCAACTCATCCCAAACCATCTTAATTGGGTTGAGTTCGGGTGACTGTGGAGGCCAGGTCAACTGATGTAGCACATCACTCTACTTCTTGGTCAAATAGCCCTTACACAGCCTGGAGGTGTCATATCGCTGCAGAATGCTGTGATAGCCATGCTGGTTAAGTGTACATTGAACTCTAAATAAATCACTGACAGTGTCACCAGCAAAGCACACCATCACACCTCCTCCTCCGTGCTTCACGCTGGGAACCACACATGCAGAGATCATCCTTTCACCTACTTTGCGTCTCACAAAGACAAGGTGGTTGGAACCAAAAATCGAACATTTTGACTCATCAGACCAAAGGACAATTTCCACTGGTCTAATGCCCATTGCTCATGTTTCTTGGCCCAAGCAAGTCTCTTCTTGTTATTGGTGTCCTTTAGTAGTGGTTTCTTTGCAGCAAATCGACCATGAAGGCCTGATTTATGCAGTGTCCTCTGAACAGTTGATGTTGAGATGTGTCTGTTACTTGAACTCGGGGAATCATCTATTTGGGCTGCAATTTCTGAGGCTGTTAATTCTAATGCTTATTCTCTGCAGCAGAGGTCACTCTGGGTCGTCCTTTCCTCTGGCGGTCCTCATGAGAGCCAGTTTCATCATAGCGCTTGATGGTTTTTGCGACTGCACTTGAAGAAACTTTCAAAGTTCTTGAAATGTTCTGCATTGACTGACCTTCATGTCTTAAAGTAATGATGGACTGTCATTTCTCTTTGCTTATTTGAGCTGTTCTTGCCATAATATGGACTTAGGGCTATCGTCTGTATATCACCCCTACCTTGTCACAACATAACTGATTGGCTCAAATGCATTAAGAAGGAAATAAATTGAACTTTTTATCAAGGCACACCTGTTAATTGAAATGCACTCCAGGTGACTCCAGGTGACCTCATGAAGCTGGTTGAGATAATGCCAAGTGTGCAAAGCTGTCATCAAGCAAAGGGTGGCTACTTTGAAGAATCTCAAATATAAAATATACTTTGACTAGTTAAAAAAAAAAATTGGTTACTACATGATTCCATATGTGTTATTTCATAGTTTTGATGTCTCCACTATTATTCTACAATGTAGAAAATAGTACAAATAAAGAAAAACCCTTGAATGAGTAGTTGTGTCCAAACTTTTGACTGGTACTGTATGTATGTACTTCATACATCACCTGAAGTTAATTGACCAATCAAAATGTTTCCCACCCGTCCTCCTCTCTACCCGTAGGTGGAGACGATAGGCGATGCCTACATGGTGGCGTCAGGGTTACCGGTTGCCAACGGAGATCGTCACGCGGCAGAGATATCCAACATGGCGCTAGACATCCTCAGTGCTGTGGGCACCTTCAAGATGAGACACATGCCTGACGTACCTGTACGGATACGCATAGGATTACACTCAGGTGAGAGATACAGGGGCTACACACACTTACAGATGAACGCACAGGCACAAAAATCACACAGTGCCTATCTATAGTGTGTGTGTGTGTGTGTGTGTGTGTGTGTGTGTGCGTGTGTGTGTGTGTGTGTGTGTGTGTGTGTGTGTGTGTGTGTGTGTGTGTGTGTGTGTGTGTGTGTGTGTGTGTGTGTGTGTGTGTGTGTGTGTGTGTGTGTGTGTAGGTCCGTGTGTGGCGGGGGTGGTGGGACTGACCATGCCTAGATACTGTCTGTTCGGAGACACTGTCACCACAGCCTCTCGTATGGAGTCCACTGGGATGCGTAAGTTATAATACACTGAGTATACAATGCCTTAGGAAAGTAGTGTGACCCCCTTCACTTTTCCCAAATGTTGTTGTTACAGCCTTATTCTAAAACTGATTTTGTTTTACTAGTTCCCTCATCAATCTACATAAAATACCCCATAATGACGAACCAAAAATAGGTTTTTAGAAATAAAAAATATATTTAAAAAAAATGAAATATAACATTTACATAAGTATTTAGACCCTTTACTCAGTACTTTGTTGAAGCACCTTTGGCAGCGATTACAGCCTCGAGCCTTCTTGGGTATGACGCTACAAACTTGGCACACCTGTATTTGGGGAGTTTCTCCCATTCTTCTCTGCAGATCCTCTCAAGTCCTGTCAGGTTGGATGGGGAGCGTTGCTGCACAGCTATTTTCAGGTCTCTCCAGAGATGTTAGATCGGTTTCAAGTCCGGGCTCTGGCTGAGCCACTCAAGGACATTCAGAAACTTGTCCCAAAGCCACTCTTGCATTGTCCTAGCTGTGTACTTAGGGTCGCTGTCCTGTTGGAAGGTGAACCTTCGCCCCAGTCTGAGGTCCAGAGCGCTCTGGAGCAGGTTTTCTTCAAGGATCTCTGTCCTTTGCTCCATTTATCTTTACCTCAATCCTGACTAGTCCCCCAGTACCTGCCGCTGAAAAACATCCCCACAGCATGATGCTGCCACCACCATCATTCACCGTAGGGATGGTGCCAGGTTATCTCCAGACGTGATGCTTGGCTTTCAGGCCAAAGAGTTCAATCTTGGTTTCATCAGACCAAAGAATCTTGTTTCTCATGGTCTGATAGTCTTTAAGTGCCTATTGGCAAACTCCAAGCGGGCTGTTATGTGCCTTTTACTGAGGAGTGGCTTCCGTCTGGCCACTCTACCATAAAGGCCTGATTGGTGGAGTGCTGCAGTGATGGTTGTCCTTCTGGAAGGTTCTCCCACCTCCACAGAGGAACTCTCGAGCTCTGTCAGATTTGACCATCGGGTTCTTGGTTACCTCCCTGACCAAGGCCCTTCTCCCCCGATTGCTCAGTTTGGCTGGGCGGACAGCTCTCAGTAGAGTCTTGGTGGTTCCAAACCTCTTCCATTTAAGAATGATGGAGGCCACTGTATTCTTGGGGACCTTCAATGCTGCAGACATTTTTTTGTACTCTTCCCCAGATCTGTGCCTCGACACAATCCTCTCTCAGAGCTCTACGGACAATTCCTGTGACCTCATGGCTTGGTTTTAGCTCTGACATGCACTGTTGACTGTGTAACCTTATATAGACAGGTGTGTGCCTTTCCAAGTCATGTCCAATCAATTAAATTTACCACAGGTGGACTCCAAGTTGTAGAAACATCTCAAGGATGATCAATGGAAACAGGATGCACCTAAGCTCAATTTCGAGTCTCATGGCAAAGGGTCTGAATACTTATGTAAATAAGGTATTTCTGTTAGATTTTTTTAATGAATTTGCTAAAGTTTCTAAAAACATGTTTTCGCTTCGTCATTATGCGTTATTGTGTAGTAGATTGCTGAGAAAAATATATATTTCATCCATTTTAGAATAAGGCTGTAACGTAACAAAATGTTGAAAAAGTCAAGGGGTCTAAATACTTTCTGAAGGCTCTATATATGCACTGTTCTAGCTTATGTTCATTCTAAAGAAGTTTAGGGCTTGTCCTGGGTGCAGGAAAGAGCCGTGAAGCTTCTCTAGAGAGTGTCTATGTGAACTTGACTTTGTGAGTGTCCTGCCGCCTATATTTGCAGCCTACAGAATCCATGTCCATAACAGCACAGTTAAAATCCTGCTGGAACTCAAGGCAGGATACAAGGTGCAACTGAGAGGCAAAACTGACCTGAAGGTAAGAGACAAAAGACTGACTACACCTGGGACCACCATCATGTTGCATACAGTAAGCTCAGATCTCCCTAGAACTACCAAGAACTCTCTAGAACTACCAAGAACTCTCTAGAACTACCAAGAACTCTCTAGAACTACCAAGAACTCTCTATAATTACCAAGAACTCCCTAGAACTACCAAGAACTCTCTAGAACTACCAAAAACTCTCTAGAACTACCAATAACTCTCTAGAACTACCAAGAACTCCCTAGAACTACCAATAACTCCCTAGAACTACCAAGAACTCTCTAGAACTACCAAGAACTCCATAGAATATCAATAACTCTCTAGAACTACCAAGAACTCTCTATAACTACCAAGAACTCTCTAGAACTACCAAGAACTCTCTAGAACTCCCTACTGAACTCTCTGTCTCTCACTCTCTCCTCTCCGTATCCTTTCCTCCTATACTCTCTCCTCTCCACAGGGAAAAGGAGGAACAGAGGAGACCTACTGGCTCATAGGGAAGGACAACTTTGAGAAACCTCTCCCCGTCCCCCCTGAATTCAAGAAAGGGTAAGGAACGCCTTCCTCCCTTCCCTCCGCTCTCTCTCCTCCACTATCTGTGCCTTTTCTTGTTGATCCTGCCTCTGTGTCCGATTCGTTTTCCACAGGCAAATGGCTCATGGCCTGCAGATGGAGGAGATAGCGAGGTACAAGAAGAAAAAAGCTGAGAAACTGCAACAGCTTACAAAGAAGAATAACTGAATTACATAAGGTAATGTTATGCATGGAAAATGTATAACATTACTTGTTTGGTGACGTTTTTACTTGCTGTAGTTTGGGACTTTCCAGGCAGTCATTGTACATAACAATTTGTTCTTACCTGACTTGCCTGGTTAGATAAAGGTTCAATAAACAAAACTCCTCCAACCTGGTTGGTTTACCACCCAACACCGTTCATATTCATTTGTTGGTCACTGATCAAATCAGTTCTTCTACTTTACAAGTTTAAGGCCGAGATTCAATCAAAGGTGCGTTTTCGACAATTCACTTTTGATTCAATCCCGGCCTAAGTTTCACTTGTAAACAGTGATATGTGAAGATTTGATTCTGAGTATTTCAATATCATTTTAGCTAATATACTGGTATGAGAGCACTATAATAGAGCAAATAATCCTGATCCTATCATAACTACCCCTGGGAGGGCAGAGATCTTGATACATCTGGGACACGTACCTACCACATAGTTAATATGTGAGCTGGGACAGGTACCTACCACATAGTTACTATGTGAGCTGGGACACGTATCTACCATATAGTTACTATGTGAGCTGGGACACGAACCTACCATATAGTTACTATGTGAGCTGGGACAGATACCTACCACATAGTTAATATGTGAGCTGGGACAGGTACCTACCATATAGTTAATATGTGAGCTGGGACACGAACCTACCACATAGTTACTATGTGAGCTGGGACAGGTACCTACCACATAGTTAATATGTTAGCTGGGACACGAACCTACCACATAGTTACTATGTGAGCTGGGACACGTACCTACCATATAGTTACTATGTGAGCTGGGACAGGTACCTACCATATAGTTTATGTTAAGTATGCTGGGACAGGTAGCTACCATATAGTTAATATGTGAGCTGGGACATGTACCTACCATATAGTTACTATGTGAGCTGGGACAGGTACCTACCATATAGTTAATATGTGAGCTGGGACAGGTACCTACCATATAGTTACTATGTTATGTGAGCTGGGACAGGTACCTACCATATAGTTACTATGTTATGTGAGCTGGGACACGTACCTACCATATAGTTAATATGTGAGCTGGGACAGGTACCTACCATATAGTTACTATGTTATGTGAGCTGGGACACGTACCTACCATATAGTTAATATGTGAGCTGGGACATGTACCTACCACATAGTTAATATGTTGTCTGGGACAGGTAGCTACTATATAGTTAATATGTTGTCTGGGACAGGTAGCTACTATATAGTTACTATGTTATGTGAGCTGGGACAGGTAGCTACTATATAGTTACTATGTTCCGTGAGCTGGCACAAGTAGCTACTATATAGTTACTATGTTATGTGAGCTGGGACAAGTAGCTACTATATAGTTACTATGTTATGTGAGCTGGGACAGGTAGCTACTATATAGTTACTATGTTATGTGAGCTGGGACAAGTAGCTACTATATAGTTACTATGTTGTCTGGGACAGGTAGCTACTATATAGTTACTATGTTATGTGAGCTGGGACAAGTAGCTAATATATAGTTACTATGTTACGTGAGCTGGGACAAGTAGCTACTATATAGTTACTATGTTGTCTGGGACAGGTAGCTACTATATAGTTACTATGTTATGTGAGCTGGGACACGTACCTACCATATAGTTAATATGTGAGCTGGGACAGGTAGCTACTATATAGTTAATATGTTGTCTGGGACAGGTAGCTACTATATAGTTACTATGTTATGTGAGCTGGGACAGGTAACTACTATATAGTTACTATGTTATGTGAGCTGGGACAGGTAACTACTATATAGTTATTATGTTGTCTGGGACAAGTAGCTACTATATAGTTACTATGTTCCGTGAGCTGGCACAAGTAGCTACTATATAGTTACTATGTTATGTGAGCTGGGACCAGTAGCTACTATATAGTTACTATGTTATGTGAGCTGGGACAGGTAGCTACTATATAGTTACTATGTTAAGTGAGCTGGGACCAGTAGCTACTATATAGTTACTATGTTATGTGAGCTGGGACAGGTAGCTACTATATAGTTACTATGTTAAGTGAGCTGCCTAGATAGACTGCTGCCTACAGTGTGGAATCCCAGATATGTTGTTGTTTGTACTGTATGTTACGCTGTCTTTTATGTTGTTGTTTGTACTGTATGTATCTTTTATGTTGTATGTTGTCTATGTTTGTCCCTTAAGTTTTGTTCCTGAAAACTTTTTGTGTCATAGTTGCATATTTATCATTTGACTCCAATACCATTATAATGTTTATGTGATATTGAACAGAGTTGGTGTTTGATGAAATGTGTGAACCCTTAACTGGGTTCACAGTACTGCTTCTCCCTGATAGTGCTTTGATGTATTCTTAAATGTCACCAGTGAGTCTAGTCGCTTGGTGTCCCAGGTCTGACCAGCAGTACTGCGGCTGGACATCGAGGCCTGGAACTGACTGACCCCTAGTGTAAGCCACTGGTAGCAGGACACACTCTGGGCTAAATCTCTCTCTCTCTCTTTCCTTGTTGCATTTTGTGTGTTCCAGGTCTGTCCAGGAGATCAAGGACTTCAAGCTGCTCCTCCAGAAGGCCGTGAAGAAGATCTCCACTGTCAGAACGGTGGCTATGGTTACTATGGCGGACGACGACAACGTCATGATGCACCACCACTGACCAATCAGACTTCCTGATGCACCACCACTGACCTTTGACCCTAGCCAGAAAGAGGCATCAGGGGAGCTACTGCAAAGGCATATTTTGACTCCGTTTCAAATCAATGGAACTTGGGGCTGACCAATGAGGACCACCAATTGACTATTGTGTGGACATCAAACCTTTTTGCTTTTATGGCTCCCGGTCTTTCAGACTGATTCTGTGTCCATTATGAGCCTTGGATCCTTACTATCGCCCCATGGTCAACAAAGAGGGAACAGCAGGGCGGAAGAGGATCCAGTGACATCCAGTTTGCGTCTGCAGGTTATTGGTGAATATTCAGAAAAGGGAGCTTACAAGTGTCTGGTCATACATTGCCCAAGCAACCGTGTGTGCGTGCGTCTGCATACCCCTGTGTGTGTGTGTGTGTGTGTGTGTGTGTGTGTGTGACGGGGGAGGGGAAGTGAAAGGATGTGCTGTGTAGAGATTACTGCAGCTTGTTTTAAATATGAAGCATCTTGCCAGACGGTAGGACTATTATTAGAACTATCAGTGTTACTCAGTAAACCACGGATCGGATCTGTCCAGTGAGTCTACTCGCTTGGTGTCCCATAAGCGCTTTGCTCCAAAGCCTCTTCCTGCTTTTCTTCTCCTCCTGATTTCCTCCTTCTCATCCTCCTCTCTTCGTGAAACACAAGCTTTGCTTTGTTTTTTTGTTCTTGCATGTTGTGTTATGTTGATGTTCTTTCATTGTAAACCTCGGACTCTTCCAGAAAAACTCTCCCGGAATTTTGAACCTGCATAGGTCAAATCAAATTGTATTTGTCACATGCGCTGAATGCAACAGTTGTAGGTTTACTTACGAGCCATTTCCCCAACAATGCAGTGCAAAAAAACAACAATTACAAAAAATATGATGGGTCAGTGACGGGTCGCTGCAGGTGTGAAAATCCCCATATAAAGTGATACGTTTCTGTAAAAATCCCCATATAAAGTGACACGTTTCTGTAAAAATCCCCATATAAAGTGATACGTTTCTGTAAAAATCCCCATATAAAGTGATACGTTTCTGTAAAAATCCCCATATAAAGTGATACGTTTCTGTAAAAATCCCCATATAAAGTGACACGTTTCTGTAAAAATCCCCATATAAAGTGACATGTTTCTATAAAAATCCCCATATAAAGTGATACGTTTCTGTAAAAATCCCCATATAAAGTGATACGTTTCTGTAAAAATCCCCATATAAAGTGACACGTTTCTGTAAAAATCCCCATATAAAGTGATACGTTTCTGTAAAAATCCCCATATAAAGTGATACGTTTCTGTAAAAATCCCCATATGAAGTGACACGTTTCTGTAAAAATCCCCATATAAAGTGACACGTTTCTGTAAAAATCCCCATATAAAGTGATACGTTTCTGTAAAAATCCCCATATAAAGTGATACGTTTCTGTAAAAATCCCCATATGAAGTGACACGTTTCTGTAAAAATCCCCATATAAAGTGATACGTTTCTGTAAAAATCCCCATATAAAGTGACACGTTTCTGTAAAAATCCCCATATAAAGTGATACGTTTCTGTAAAAATCCCCATATAAAGTGACACGTTTCTGTAAAAATCCCCATATAGAGTGATACGTTTCTGTAAAAATCCCCATATAAAGTGACACGTTTCTGTAAAAATCCCCATATAAAGTGACATGTTTCTATAAAAATCCCCATATAAAGTGACACGTTTCTGTAAAAATCCCCATATAAAGTGACACGTTTCTGTAAAAATCCCCATATAAAGTGACACGTTTCTGTAAAAATCCCCATATAATGTGACACGTTTCTGTAAAAATCCCCATATAAAGTGACACGTTTCTGTAAAAATCCCCATATAAAGTGATAAGTTTCTGTAAAAATCCCCATATAAAGTGACACGTTTCTGTAAAAATCCCCATATAAATTGACACGTTTCTGTAAAAATCCCCATATAAAGTGACACGTTTCTGTAAAAATCCCCATATAAAGTGACACGTTTCTGTAAAAATCCCTATATAAAGTGACACGTTTCTGTAAAAATCCCCATATAAAGTGACACGTTTCTGTAAAAATCCCCATATAAAGTGACACGTTTCTGTAAAAATCCCCATATAAAGTGACACGTTTCTGTAAAAATCCCCATATAAAGTGACACGTTTCTGTAAAAATCCCCATATAAAGTGACACGTTTCTGTAAAAATCCCCATATAAAGTGATACGTTTCTGTAAAAATCCCCATATAAAGTGATACGTTTCTGTAAAAATCCCCATATAAAGTGACACGTTTCTGTAAAAATCCCCATATAAAGTGACACGTTTCTGTAAAAATCCCCATATAAAGTGACACGTTTCTGTAAAAATCCCCATATAAAGTGACACGTTTCTGTAAAAATCCCCATATAAAGTGACACGTTTCTGTAAAAATCCCCATATAAAGTGACACGTTTCTGTAAAAATCCCCATATAAAGTGATACGTTTCTGCAACATGTGTATAACACATCTGTGAAATCACTCGTGAGTATATACTTGGGGCCTAGAAGGGACTGTTATGTATAGTATGTGCTCACTGAGACACTTTGTATGTGAGAGACAATTCCTCAAAATATCACCTGTAGGACTTCTCTGATGTACAAACATACACTCTGATGACGCACAAACATTCCTGTATGGAATAATTCTTTCCATCATCATTTTTCAACACGCCTGTATTATAACCACTTCAAGACGATATAATATTTTGTTTGTTTACCGGTGTTTATTGTATTTGTGTATAATTGTGTACTGTAACTTGTTAGCATGGCTTGCAATACAAAATTGTGAAAATTGTCACTACTGGTCAGTTAACCCACAATAATGCACTTTCATGCCCCGAATGTGACAGACAATATGTAGGTCTACAGTATGGTTATATAGTTCAAAAATGAAAAGACGGCACACAGTTACAATAAGCGTATCTGCTAGATCACAAATACTGTATTTTTGGTATTCTGAATGTCATTCAAATGAGATACACAGAGATAAACCTAATAGCCTTATCAACTATGAAAACAATTTGTATCGGTAGCTAGTAGAGGTCATTTATTCCACCCTTTTCCCATGTGCTGTCCCCATTCCACATGTCACAGGTTTTAATCGGTAGAGATTAAAAGGGACTTTTCTAACATGCAAACCAATCTATATTTTTAGAATAGGTTCTAATTAGGTTAGACTCAGGGTTAAGGGTTTGGTTAAGGCTAGGGTTAAGGCAAGGATCAGTTTCAAATTTTGGCTAGTCGGTTTGCGTGCCAAAAAGTCCCATTAGTCTCACCAAACCAGTTTTAATTAGACTCCAACGCCCTCTGATGGCAGACAGAGCAGATGCATCAGATAGGGACCCAGAATGCAACTGGGATTGGGATTATCTACTGCTCTATTCCTGTCCCGACCAGTCTGTCTGCTCCTAGAACATGATGTACAGGAGGGGCCGGATTGTAATCCCACTATAAACCTGCTTATAGAGATATGGTGCCTGGGAATATATATCAAGCCACAGTACAGTACCGTTCACTGTAAATCAGGGTTCCAGATCCTACTGGGTTTTGCAGGTTTTTGTTACAACCAGGCACGACATTATATGATAATACACTGCTGCCTAGGAAGCTATAGAAAGACGGGCTCATTGTAATGGATGGAATGGAAGATAATTTCCATATGCTTACATTTGACATTTGTGTCATTTAGCAGACTAAGAGTGATTTACAGTAGTGAGTGCATACATTTTAACACTTTTTTTCATTCTGGTCCACCATGGGAATCAAACCCACAACCCTGGCGCTTGCGGCATGCTCTACCAACTGAGCTAAATGAATTCCATTCCAACCATTACAATGAGACAGTCCTCCTATAGCTTCTCCCACCCAGCCTCCATGGGTGTCAACAGTACAGTACCGTTTACTGTACTTCTGAGTGAGCAGAGCACAAATATGAGGTTTGCAGGTTTTAGTTCCTGCCCAGTACTAAACACACCGGTTTGACATGATCAATTAAATATAATGAAATGTCATGCATAAAAGAGAGGAGACTAGAGTGCTCTCATCTAGGAAACTGTTATGTCATCTGTGGTTTAGTGGTGTGTGAGGAGGGGGGGGGGGGGTGAAAGGGGAGGATGAAGGGAAAGGGAGGGAGGAGAAAGGGAGGGAAAGGGATGGCGGGTGAGGATTGGGCAGGGAGGTATAGCATGATATGTGTAAATATGGAAATTGGGTAAACTACTAATACTATTCTGCGCAGTTTAGTATATCTCCCGCTTGAGGAAACCTATCCACCACGGTTCTATTTCAGTTCTATTTTCATGCATTTTGGTAAAAAAAAATAACCCAAAAATACACAATAGTTCGAAGTTGTATTAGTCCTATATAAAGAGGTATGCACATGGTATACACATGGTATACACTTCCAACGAAATGCTTCCTTGAAGGTTCCTTTTCGAAAATGCAACAATAATAAGAAATACTAAAAGATAAGAATACAAACATAAAGTACACACAATTGCATTTTTATTGCTCAAAGTATTTCTTAATTAGTCAAATTGCCGTATTTTAAAACATGTTTTTTGCGTGGTCCCATTTTTGTAAAATGGCATCCCACCTAAAGCACAACGGGAAGCAGACCTACAGTAATGCACTAAAGTAACCAGTAAACGGCGACCCTGCAATACTGAATGAAAAAAAAAAAAAACATAGACAGGGCAGGGACTATTAAATTAAATTAAAAGTTAGTTGGTATCATGCCTTATATGTTATCAGAAAATGTCTCGCTGAATCAATTGCACAAAATCGTCTCTTAAAACTCGTATCTTAATTTTATTTGATTTTTATGACTCATATTTTGAAACAATTGTTGTAATGTTCCCATAATCTAGACCTAGATTCAATGAGATCAGCTGTTAACCAGAGATAGCAGACACCCGCATAGCAGATGTTTTGTTGGTGTCAGAGGTAGTGGCACTGCATTGGAGCCGTCAAATCAAATCGCTGAGTAGCTGCTCTTGCGATCATTGTCACAAAGCCACACACCCGACCCCACTCGCGTTAGAAGTTCAGAACGAGAAAGTGTAGGCCAGGAATCATCAACTAGATTCAGTCACAATTTGTAGACTTCAAATTGACTGCAAGAAGCCCAAACAGATATACTGTTTTACTAAAACATAATCATTTGAAACCTTGCTTATGTTAAATGATCAGGTGTCTTTCTATTATCCATGGAATACTTGGGAACAGATTTCTTAAGTTAAAATCATTTTGAGATGATTTCCTAGTGTTTTATGTCCAACAATAAAAAAATATACAAATAAATATTTGTTTCTTTTTTTTTTTTGCTAAAAAACTTGGGGGTCAAATAAAAACACCTGGGGGCCAAATTCTGTCCACAGGCTGCCAGTTAGGGAACCCTTGTGTAGACTATATAGAAATAATTACACTAAAATTTAAAAAATCATTCAAATAAATAATGAGGTTTTCTATCATCCTAATGGAGGTGTAGATTACACCTCACATTCCAGTGTTCTTAATGGAGGTGTAGATTACACCTCACATTCCAGTGTTCTTAATGGAGGTGTAGATTACACCTCACATTCCAGTGTTCTTAATGGAGGTGTAGATTACACCTCACATTCCAGTGTTCTTAATGGAGGTGTAGATTACACCTCACATTCCAGTGTTCTTAATGGAGGTGTAGATTACATCTCACATTCCAGTGTTCCTAATCGAGGTGTAGATTACATCTCACATTCCAGTGTTCTTAATGGAGCTGTAGATTACATCTCACATTCCAGTGTTCCTAATGGAGGTGTAGATTAAATCTCACATTCCAGTGTTCCTAATGGAGGTGTAGATTACATCTCACATTCCAGTGTTCCTAATGTAGGTGTAGATTACATCTCACATTCCAGTGTTCTTAACAGAGGTGTACATTACATCTCACATTCCAGTGTTCTTAACAGAGGTGTACATTACATCTCACATTCCAGTGTTCTTAACAGAGGTGTAGATTACATCTCACATTCCAGTGTTCCTAATGGAGGTGTAGATTACATCTCACATTCCAGTGTTCTTAACAGAGGTGTAGATGACATCTCACATTCCAGTGTTCTTAAATGGAGGTGTAGATTACATCTCACATTCCAGTGTTCCTAATGGAGGTGTAGATTACATCTCACATTCCAGTGTTCTTAACAGAGGTGTAGATTACATCTCACATTCCAGTGTTCCTAATGGAGGTGTAGATTACATCTCACATTCCAGTGTTCTTAACAGAGGTGTAGATTACATCTCACATTCCAGTGTTCCTAATGGAGGTGTAGATTACATCTCACATTCCAGTGTTCTTAACAGAGGTGTAGATTACATCTCACATTCCAGTGTTCTTAATGGAGGTGTAGATTACATCTCACATTCCAGTGTTCCTAATGGAGGTGTAGATTACATCTCACATTCCAGTGTTCTTAACAGAGGTGTAGATTACATCTCACATTCCAGTGTTCTTAAATGGAGGTGTAGATTACATCTCACATTCCAGTGTTCCTAATGGAGGTGTAGATTACATCTCACATTCCAGTGTTCCTAATGTAGGTGTAGATTACATCTCACATTCCAGTGTTCCTAATGGAGGTGTAGATTACATCTCACATTCCAGTGTTCTTAACAGAGGTGTAGATTACATCTCACATTCCAGTGTTCTTAACAGAGGTGTAGATTACATCTCACATTCCAGTGTTCTTAACAGAGGTGTACATTACATCTCACATTCCAGTGTTCTTAACAGAGGTGTAGATTACATCTCACATTCCAGTGTTCTTAACAGAGGTGTAGATTACATCTCACATTCCAGTGTTCTTAACAGAGGTGTAGATTACATCTCACATTCCAGTGTTCCTAATGGAGGTGTAGATTACATCTCACATTCCAGTGTTCTTAACAGAGGTGTAGATTACATCTCACATTCCAGTGTTCTTAACAGAGCTGTACATTACATCTCACATTCCAGTGTTCCTAATGGAGGTGTAGATTACATCTCACATTCCAGTGTTCCTAATGGAGCTGTACATTACATCTCACATTACAGTGTTCTTAACAGAGGTGTAGATTACATCTCACATTCCAGTGTTCTTAACAGAGCTGTACATTACATCTCACATTCCAGTGTTCCTAATGGAGCTGTACATTACATCTCACATTCCAGTGTTCCTAATGGAGCTGTACATTACATCTCACATTACAGTGTTAGAATTTGTAAACAAGGCTGCATGGGATTTATGTCAATGTGACTCTGTGCAGCCAATGGCAATGTCCGCTTTAGTTGATAATGCAGAAAGCCAGTTGTGTATTTGACAGCTCTAACACAGTTCCACCACAAAGCAACTGCTATGTGGATGTCGGCAAAAGCAGATCTGATTGAATAGAGCCCCTATTCACATTATGACCAAAGACACTACTGTTGTGTATTTACTTAAAGGGGCAATCAGCAGTTGCTACATCCATTTTTGGACTTATACATTTACACTATGTACCCATTTATTCTTGAAGAATATAACTTATACATGGATCGTAAGCTTAGTTCAACATGTGTATCCCATCAGAACCCAAAATATAATGTTTTATGACAATGTTTGTAAATAAAGTAATTGTAAACAAACACTGTATAGCCTAAAAACATGATTAAAACTACAAGTTCCATTTCATGGATGGTCGGTCCTTGCATCCATAGCCCTGTCTTTGAATTTGAGAGAGGTTACTTTTCTCCAGACCCATCTCCCTGCTTTGTAAGGAAACAGTGCTGGGGAGTAAGCTTTGTTATTGTTTTAACTGCTGATTGCCTCTTTAACAAGTGAGGTGTTTCGATAGAATGAATAACTTGTTATGATGCTTTACACCCATCCCTGTCTCTCTGGGGCTTGACCAGACAGGGCACGGGTAAATGATTTCTCAAGCACCTGAATAAATACCTAGACGCGCTCATGCTGAGTCATGAGGAGTCACACCACTACAGCAAGCAAATAACGAATCATAAAAGGAATGCAGAAAAACAAAACAATATCAATAGATTTCAAAACATCCACTGTGACCCCTGGCTTTTGCCTATCGGGGGTCGCGCATAAAGTGTCTCAGAGCAGGAGAGCTGATCTTTTTTAATACGATTATGGAGATGGGTGACCTGTTCCTAGATCAGCACCTTTACTCGCCGTGATGTGTGTTTTGCCCTATATTATTATTTTATTTATTTACCTTTTTAAAATCCCAGCACGTCCCGCAGGAGGCCTTTTGCCTTTTCAAATCAAATCAAATTTTTAAAAAATTGGTCGAAATGCTTGTGCTTCTAGTTCCGACAGTGCAGTAATATCTAACAAGTAATCTAACAAATTCACAACGACTCACAAGTGTAGAGGGATGAATAAGATGGCCAACGGCCGTCAATGTAAATAAGAATTTGTTCTTATCTGACTTGCCTAGTTAAATAAAGGTTAACTAACTCTTAGAAGCATTCCGAATATTGGCCCTGAAATAACCGGATAGGTGGGATTCATAGCATTACAATGGGTTCAGGGTAGTCCCTGCCATGTTGCTTACACCTATCCAGTTCTTTGAGATCTGCAAAGTATACCAAAGTGGTAGGAGATAAGGAAATGTTTTAGGGCACATTTGGCCTTCAATGCCTACAAATAAGTAGCACAGGAGAAACTTGCAATATGAAACTTGCAAACTGAAACAGCACAGCCATTGGTCCATGTGGTCACACTGTGATTAGATAACCTCAACGTCAATCAACCATATTGTCCAATGAGAGTGGTAGCATCAACGAACGCCCATCACTCTACCGATAATCATTGGCCAGTCAAATGTCGATCATCACAATAACGTACCCTCCTCTTTTAACCTCAATGACACTCCGTGCGAGATCATTAGTCGACCGTATTGACGTAAAACACGAATCACCCTCAATTATTGGCTTTTTTTACCTGTCAGTTCCTGTCAATCTCGCTGAACGACCAATGAGAAGCCCCGACTCGCTCATTATTCCTCCTACTTATGGGTACGCGCAAGTCACGTGATGTTTGTGCTCCGCTCGGTAGAGTTGTGTACAGAGGGAGAAGGGGACTGATTGCTAGCTAACGATTAAAGAAACGGGGTTGAACGTGGAAACATTTCACACGGTGGGCTTCCTTACCTAAAAGCGTACATTAGATACCTGTTTGTGACGAAGAGGCCTGGACCGGCCGTTTTCAAACAGAACCAACATACATTTACGGTTGTATTGTAGCTAACCATCGCGCCGTGTAGCCACAGCACAACACAGCAGCGCCAGTCGGAGCCCGTCTCCAAAACAAGAATGGGGTCTAGGTCCACAGCACGGTTTAGGTAAAGTGACCTTTGGTTGTGTTTTCTAAATGGCAAATTTCACGAATTACCAAGAAAGCAAAGCGGCTATGTTGTTAGTGGAGACGCAACAGAGGGGCATCGGGACGAAACCAGCGGCAGCCAATGATGGAGACACCTCGGTTGGGGAACCCCCTTCCCCGTTACTGAATATCGGTGGCGTCGGGGCCAGCGGAGCTCATTTCCATCAGCACTTGCCGCCCTCCAGCCACCATCACTACCCCCAGACCTCGCTGTCCAAAGGACCACAACACCCGCTGTCGCACCACTACCAGGCGGCGACGGAGCATCATCTCTCTGTTGAAAACATCACGGAGTCCCCGGTAAGGAAAGCCTCGTCATCGTCTTTGAACCTGGTACAGCACGACCCCGCTGCTAGCCACCACGCACTCGCTGCGTCGGTAAACGCGGCGTCGGCCGCGATACAACTAGCCGCGAATGCTAATGTTAGCGTGGCTACCTCAGAAGGTGTAGTGGACGACATTCAGAAGTGTGGCTATCTGCGGAAACAGAAACACGGCCACAAGAGGTTTTTCGTGCTGAGGGCGGCCAGCCACCTAGGCCTCAGTCGGTTGGAGTACTATGACAGCGAGAAAAAATTCCGTAACAGTCTGCGGTCTGCTGCTGCGGCAGCTGCAAACGGTACGGTCGCCCCTTCTCCCCCGAAAAGGGTGATCTATCTGTATCAGTGCTTCACTGTCAACAAACGAGCAGATTCCAAAAACAAACACCTCATAGCCCTCTACACTAAGGATGAATACTTTGCTATTGTAGCTGAAAACGAGCAGGAACAAGATGACTGGTATGTAGCCCTGAGTGAACTGATGAGTGAGGGGAAAAAGGGGCATCTAGACTCGGACGAGTTGGATGATGGCTACGGTACCGTCACACCAGGTACGGTTTTCAAAGAGGTGTGGCAGGTGAACGTGAAACCCAAAGGGCTGGGTCAGACCAAGAACCTCACAGGTGTGTATCGTTTATGCCTCTCTACTAAAACTATCCACCTGGTCAAACTAAACTCTGAGACGCCATGTGTCAACCTTCAGCTGATGAACATCAGACGCTGTGGACACTCAGAAAGCTTCTTCTTCATGGAGGTGGGTCGGTCATCCTCTATAGGCCCTGGGGAGATATGGATGCAGGTAGATGACTCTGTAGTGGCCCAGAACATGCATGAGACCATCCTGGAGACCATGAAGGCTCTGAAGGCTTTTGCTGAGATCCGCCCCAGGAGCAAGAGCCAATCTTCTGGCTCCAACCCCATCGCTTTTATCACCACCCGCCGTCACCTAGGTAACCTGCCTCCGAGCCAGACAGGTCTCCAGCGCCGCTCCAGGACTGAGTCGGTGGTTGGGACGCCGCCGTCGAGTAAGAGCTCTGGCGCCAGCGGCTATCGCTTCCGAACATCGAGCGAGGGTGAGGGGACGATGAACCGGCCATTCCGATCCGTTACCGGCAGCCTGATCCACCTGAACACTGCCCGGATACACCTGGGGCGCCAGGAGGGCGGGGTAGGGGCAGGGAATACCGGGAGCACCGGGGTTGTAGGGCGCTACGCCAGGGCACTACCTGGGTCCACCTACCACGCCCGCTCCGCCTCGCTCCCCGTCTCCCACTTTCCCTCCACCACCTCCCCCGTCAGCGTGTCCAGCAGCAGCGGGCATGGCTCCGTCTCCGATACCCTTACCCGGCCCTCCTCAGCGTCCATCTGCGGTTCCCCCTCCGACGGAGGCTTCAACTCCTCAGACGAGTACGGCTCCAGCCCTGGGGACTTCCGCTACTTCAGGGTCCGGAGCAACACTCCTGATTCCCTTGGCAACACCCCACCAATCAGAGAAGAGAACTGCATGAGTGACTACATGGCCATGGGCTGGCACCGTGAGGTGTTTGGAGCCGCCAGCGGTGGAGGGAGTAGCTCTGGCAGCGCGGAGACGCCCAACCGGGACGAGAGCACGTCGACGGATGACGACAGGTCCCTGAGGAGACGTACCCACTCGTTCACGCGGCCCGGGGGTCAGGGGGGTGTTGCCGGCGGCAGCAGTGGTGTGACGGTGTACCAGAAGATGACCCAGACCACCTTCTCGCTGGACGAGTCGGTGTCCGTGGGAGAGGCCCTGTCTCTCGGCCGCACCGACAGCATCACCCAGCCTTCCTCCTCTTCTTCTTCCCTCCGCTCTGACTACAGCTCCTGCTCCGAGCACAGCCAGGGCCGACCCCCTCCTTCTTCGGCCAAGGAGGACAGCGGCTACATGCCCATGTTGTGTGGGGTGGCAGCCTCACCCTGTGACGCACCGGACTACATGCCTATGCAACCCAGCTCCCCCTCTCTTCACCACCACCATCCCCAGCACTCCCACTCTCCCCAGGCCCCCCGCTCAGTCCAACAGCCCACAGACCCCCGTGGCTACATGATGATGCTACCAGGGGGGCGGAACTCCTCTTCCCCAGTCCAGGCCTCCCACAGCAGTAGCAGTAACATGGGTCTTGGTGGAGGTAGTGTCAGTAGTTCTGGTAGTATAGTGGAGCGGCCCGAGAATGGAGAGTACATGGACATGTCGTACAGCAGTAGCGGAGGAGGTGGAGGGGACGCGGCAGGGGGACGGAAGTTCTCCAACGAGGGGGGATACTACGCACTGAGCAACCCTGAAGGGAGAGACCCCAAATCATACAACTACAGTCCCTACTTCTCCCTGCCTCGCTCCTACAAGGCCCCCGCTGCGAGAGAGAGGAAACAGAGAGAGAGGGAACAGAGAGAGAGGGAACAGAGAGAGAGGGAACAGAGAGAGAGGGAACCGAGAGCGCATGATGAGTATGTACCCATGAGCTCCCCGGCAAAACCAGTCTACTCCCAGGTTGCTACCGGCAACGTCGGCGAGAGGGGCGTGACGACGAGGGGTGTTGGTAGTGGGGGGTCTGACACCCCTCACATCCTCCCTCACGGCTACCCGCCCCCTCCCTACGGGGTGCACCACCAAGCGGCTAACGGTGACCGTCGGACGACCCCGGTCCGGCCCAACCGCCTTCCCCTAGGGCGCCGCAGCTTCCACGGGTCACTGAGGGTCAGCGAGCCGGACGCCGCCGAGGTACTCTCCAGCCCTGGAGAGTACATCAACATCGAGTTTGGGGGCCGCTACGGACCCCCAACGTCCTGCCCCCTCTCTGCCCAGGATGGCTCACCCTCTGTGGGCTCTGCTGAGCAGCGCCACTCCCCTCCCCACCCCTATCCTCAGAATCAGGACTATATGAGTGTAGAGGTGGGGGTTGGAGGTGGGGGTGATGATGGAGGACGCCTGGCTAAGAACAAGTCTCCCAGACCCTCACTGGTGGCTCCCTGGAACCCACCCAGCTACATCCGACCTCTTGCTGCTGGGGCCTCCGTGAGTGGGGCCCCTGGTTCTTCTGGAGCTCGATGGCGGACGGGGACAGATGACTACACAGATATGACCTTTAACCTCAGCAGTGGTGAGGAGTCGCGGGGGTTACGGAGTAGTCCCACGGCCATGCTGCAGCACCTGTGTTTGATGGAGAGCTGCTACCCCCCCACCTCTACCTCCCCTCCCTCCTCCAGCCCTCAGCTTGAGCCCATCAAGGTGGTACGTGCGGACCCCCAGGGGCGACGCCGACACAGCTCCGAAACGTTTTCCTCATCCTCCAACTCCGGAGGAGTCGGCGCCACAAGCTCCAGCACCATCCCCAACCCCTCCTCGGGCTCAGCCAACCCCTCGGCTCTCAACGTAGCTCATCTGGCCGAGAGCTCCAAGTGGACCGGCTCTGGCTCCTTTGACAGTGTGTGGATGTGTGTTGAGGGGGTAGGGGGGGACTCGGCCGGTCTCCCTGCCCGTCCAGGGCCTTCTGATCTGGGCATTGCCTCAGCCTCATCTGTGTGTCCTCCTGGGGGTCGGATGCGCAGGAACATGTCTGTGGGGTATCAGAACGGACTCAACTACATCGCCCTGGAGCTGAGAGAGGACCGGGACTCTAACCCTCTACCCGTACCCCAGCAGCAGCAGGATGGTACCGGGGTGACCCCCAACGCCCCCCAAGCCAGTAACCTGACTGTGCCAGTAGCAGAGGACAACGGAGCATATGGCAGTATAGACTTCATCAAGTCAGACAGGATGACTGCCACGTCCAAGGGTGAGTGACAGAGGGATTGTTGGGGGGGGGATACGTGTGTCTGTCTACATGCATATGTCTGTGAGGCTTGGGCGGTATACCGTATACTGGGGTATTTGGAAATAGCTACAGGATGGTTTTTCAATACCGTCAATACTGTTGAAACTATTTATTTGAAGTTTTTCTATACATTTTAATATTTATCTACTTTCTAAAGTAAATTCCAGCAGTCAACTTGTGCAACGTGTGTTAGGAGATAAAGCAGATGGCGTTCTTCATTTCACCTGTCACATTATTCAACGTTGTGAAGTTTACCGTAGTTCCCCAGAACAGTTGATCCAGTCAGGTGGTTGTTTGTGAAGACCACAATGGGAGAAAGCCGGAGCAGGTGAGTCCAGCTGTGTATTGACAGGGGTCTCGTTTTAAATTCAAAGTTAAGTGGTGTTTTTGCTTCAATAGAGTGATCAGGGACGTGCAACTGTAGTTTTCCTTCACATAAAATACATTAGTGCAACACATTCAGCAGAAAACGGATTCCTTTTCATCAGAGGACAGCAGAAGTGTAACGTTATTTGGCTGCCAGCCACACAAGTAGGCTACATGAGTTTACAGTGAAAAAGCAAGGTATGTTTTGCAACAACGATGCATGGCCATCATATTAAAGTTCATCATAGAATGTAGACGGCTACATTTCCTCATGTTTTTCTTCAAGGTGAACTAGCATTCTACCAGAGAACAGTAGCTACACATCTGTCAGAGACCTGTCTGCTGATAGAATGTCAGTTCGTGGAGAAGTGCAACAGAAGCACAAAGTTAGTCTCATCCCGATGAGAAATTACAATAAGAAGCATTTTAGTTCTGTGTTTACAAAATGCAGCAAGATATTTCTTATGTGTTGTTTAATTATTTTTTCCTGCCTGGAAAAACGAATAATTCTGCATTAACTAGCAAGTTAAACTTAGGGGTCACGTTATCTAAGTTAAGTGGCTGACTTAATAAGGTGACGGGGCATCATCATATTGTGTGTATTTTTTTTGTTTTTTGTTTTTTTGACGTGTTCAAGAAGTCCCAGCCCTTTGGATGAGTTATCTGTACAGCTGCCACTGCTCTCTTTTCATTCTCTTGCATTTTTTCTCTCCTCTCTGTTGTCCGTCTGTTTGCTCCTCCCACATTTTCTGTGAGCAGAGCAGGCAGGGCCGTTGCCATAGCGACTCCAGACTCCACACAGACGCAGCGTGTCTGCTACTATAGAGCCAGTACTGTTCATTTGCACAATTTCTCTCGTTCACATTCGCTTGTAAATGTCCAAACTCACCAAAAATAACTTTCGGTTGCTCCTACCTATATATGTATAACTAACTATATGTGCTGGACTGCCTGTCTATGCAATTTGGTTATTTTTTTCCGTTTGTGCTCGTTAGCATACTTAGCTAGCAGCTTACATGGAAATTCGCTATTACATGTGCTAATTTTGTTAGCATTCTGATAGACACCCAATGGGTTTATACTAAGCTGGTAATACAGTAAATCCCAGGGTAGAGAACACTAGTCTGTGTGTGCGCGTGCTGGTCCTCCAGTTGTCGTCATGCCCTGCAGTGCAAAAGGTAATAATGATAAGAGAGGGATTCTCACCTACTGTACTCCACACACTTCATTGACCCAGGTCCTGGCCATTGTGCCAAAGTGGGTCAAACAGTACCTATGGTAACTATGGAGAAACCTTGACCTGCAGTTGCCCGTGTGTGTGTTTCCACCAGAGAGAGAGAGAGAGAGAGTGTGTTTGTGTTCACTGAATTGACTCCTTGCTGCCCTCCTGGGCGAGGTCCTTCCTTAGTTTTGTTCCATTGGAAAACCAACACTCCGTTTGTGGGTGTCGTGTGGAGATGTGTGTGGTTTTCCATAGAAAAACCAACTCTTCTCCAATAAAGCTTGTCACTGTTTGAAGTGTTTCCACTGTCATACTAGTGTATGTGTGTGTGGAGTCATGCAGAGGGTCTTTGATGTGCTCTAATTGGCCCAGTGTGTCGGGGCACCACAGCGATAGAACAGAGCCACAGGAAATGCACCACTATCACAGGAATAAACTTCCTGTGACCTGCCTTCAGCAGCCAGCCAGGCCCATTTCAGCGCATCTTCTGAAACAGGGAAGTAGGCTACTGGGTCCTGTTCGTTTGGGCATTCTGTAGCAAAACCTTTTTACATAGAGTAGCGAGTGTTAGCTAGCTAGCTAGCTGTGCCCTTTCCTATCCCACATCCAAGGCCTCCTTCATAGTGTGACAGTGTGAGCCTACTAGTTGTATTGGTCTTGGAGCTGAGTTAAGGTCCTGTAGTAGAGATTGCTGAGAGCGTGAGCTAGCTACCCTTTCCTATTTCACATCTATATTTACTGCTTTATTTTCAGACTGACAGTTATTTATGAGCTGGGTCTAGCAGTAGACATGTGTGTGCTTCATCCCAAATTGCACCCTGAGCCCTGGTCAAAAGTAGTGCACTGTGTAGGGAATAGGGTGCCATTTGAGACACAGGATGTGTACTGGCCTTAACGCAGGAAGGTGCACAGGCAACTGGATCGCCTTTCGTGTGTGTGTGTGTGTGTGTGTGCGAGAGCATGTTTGGTGTTGAACCTGAACTCTCTCTGATGTAAATACATACACACAGATGTTAAATATAATCTCAATATGTTAAATCCATTTTAATGTTTTAGTACGATGTAGATTATACCGCTGTCATGAATTGATGTATTGCTGTATAATGAGTTGCTATGACAACATACAACAGGTAATCAACAAGGGACTATGTGTTCTATGGAAAAAAATAATGAATGACGTGGAAGGTTTGTTCCACGACGTTCTAGCGAAGTGGAACTGACCTTCCACAGTTGCATTGTTTTCCAGAGAACGCATAGATTTCCTAGTTATAATTTGAAATGTGTTAATTTGCCAGTAGAAATGTGTTCAACATCCACTGAAGTAGCTAACAAGTCTACTTGCTGCACCCTCGACAACCACTGTGATTATTATTATTTGACCATGCTGGTCATCTATGAACATTTGAACATCTTGGCCATGTTCTGTTATAATCTCCACCCGGCACAGCCAGAAGAGGACAGGCCACCCCTCATAGCCTGGTTCCTCTCTAGGTTTCTTCCTAGGTTCTGGCCTTTCTAGGGAGTTTTTCCTAGCCACCGTGCTTCTACACCTGCATTGCTTGCTGTTTGGGGTTTTAGGCTGTGTTTCTGTACAGCACTTTGTGACATCAGCTGATGTAAGAAGGGCTTTATAAATACATTTGATTGATTGATTTGAAATGTGATACTAGATGGCTACAGTAGTTGCTGTGGTAACCAAACCGACTTGCTAGTTTAGCTAACCAAACCATCAGTCCTAGCTTGCTATTATGACCATCAAATTCAACAATACCAATACTGTTTTCAATGCTTCTACACCTGCATTGCTTGCTGTTTGGTGTTTTAGGCCGGGTTTCTGTACAGCACTTTGAGATATGAGCTGATGTACGAAGGGCTATATAAATACATTTGATTTGATTCAATCTGACTTTTGCTTTCAAAAGAAGCTCAAACAAAACATTCCATGCGTTATAGGGAAATAATGCATGCTCTAGAACACCAATCAGAAAGGAGTATTCAACAATGCCATGGCATAACATGATGTAAGACTTACATACTAATACCACTGTAACAGCAACTGCTTCAAGTAGTGTTATCAGCCATTTCCATGGCGATGTAGTTTCATTAGGCCTATATCGACTTGTATGTTAGTGTGTCCTTTGTTACTCATAGGTAAACACCTCCTGTCTGAGTCAAAGCCAGGGTATTTTCTCATTATTAGCCTCGTGACTAACAGGCTAGCTAGCTGTTTACTGTTGTGTGTGTGTGTGTGCACTATGGTAAGCCTGAATGTTTTCTCATATTCTCTAGGATTGGGATCATCAACTAGATTCAGCCGCGGGCCGATTTCTTTCTTCTTCTCTTGAACGGATAGTTGGTGGGGCGGGAACGGTCACTTGTCTCTCTATTGTTCGTGGGAATACTTGCGAACAGATTTTTTCAAAAATCTCTTAAAGCTGATTCCCTGGTGTTTTTATAGTCTCATGTCCAACTATATAAAAACAATAATAATCATCTAATTCTAAAATCACTCGTGGGCCATCCTGCTGTAGGATGTTGAATGACTGTGTGATAGTTGTAGGCTTTGCTGGGGGGGGAGTGAATGTTCTCCCACATTCAGATAGGAGGAGGACGAATATGAAATTGGTTGAGTAATCAAATTCTTGGGTTACTATGTGCCTCAAAGGGAAACAATCTACTCCAATGCTTTTTTTTATTCCTTGTTGGACATAAAAGACTGAAAAAACAGTAGCAAATCAGCACCAAGGGATTTTGATTTCTGAAATCTGTTCTAAAGTATTCCCACGCATAACAGTGTGTGTACATGCCATGTCGTTTTTCCCCCAGAATTAAACTGGAATGTCCACTAGTGGCACTCTGAAGAGCCCAGGACACGATATAACGACTCCTGACACCCCTAGAGATGCCCTCTAGCACCTCTAACCCTCCACGAGACCTCATCTCTGGTCTAAAAGTGACAGTGGAATAGCCTAGTTATTGCTCTGGTTTTCCTGAGAGACTCGCCAGGGTCCGTTATGCCGGAATTGTGATGTCATCAATTAGAATATTCCTTCTTCTAAACAGATTCTGAATGAGAAGGAATTCTACCTCCCCGTAAAGGGGCATTCCTTATCAGCCACTATTGCCAGATAGTATTGTCGTTAACATAACGTGTGTTACTGTAGTGTGTGTGTTACTGTAGTGTGTGTGTGTGTGTGTGTGTTACTGTAGTGTGTGTGTGTGTGTGTGTGTTACTGTAGTGTGTGTGTTACTGTGTGTGTGTTAGTGTGTGTGTGTGTTACATGGTACTGTGTTAGTGTGTGTGTGTGTGTGTGTGTGTGTTACTCTACAGTAGTGTGTGTGTTACTCTACGGTGGTGTGTGTGTGTTACTCTACGGTGGTGTGTGTGTGTGTGTTACTCTACGGTGGTGGTGTGTGTGTGTGTGTTACTCTACGGTAGTGTGTGTGTGTTACTATACGGTAGTGTGGGTGTGTTACTCTACTGTAGTGTGTGTGTTACTCTACGGTAGTGTGGGTGTGTGTGTGTGTTACTCTACGGTAGTGTGTGTGTGTTACTCTACGGTAGTGTAGGTGTGTTACTCTACGGTAGTGTAGGTGTGTTACTCTACGGTAGTGTGGGTGTGTTACTCTACGGTAGTGTGGGTGTGTTACTCTACGGTAGTGTGGGTGTGTTACTCTACGGTAGTGTGGGTGTGTTACTCTACGGTAGTGTGGGTGTGTTACTCTACGGTAGTGTGGGTGTGTTACTCTACGGTAGTGTGGGTGTGTTACTCTACGGTAGTGTGGGTGTGTTACTCTACGGTAGTGTGGGTGTGTTACTCTACGGTAGTGTGTTACTCTACTGTAGTGTGTGTTACTCTACTGTAGTGTGTGTGTTACTCTACTGTGGTGTGTGTGTGTTACTCTACTGTGGTGTGTGTGTGTGTGTTACTCTACTGTGGTGTGTGTGTGTTACTCTACTGTAGTGTGTGTGTGTTACTCTACTGTAGTGTGTGTGTGTTACTCTACTGTAGTGTGTGTGTGTTACTCTACTGTAGTGTGTGTGTGTTACTCTACTGTAGTGTGTGTGTGTGTTACTCTACTGTAGTGTGTGTGTGTGTGTTACTCTACTGTAGTGTGTGGGTGTGTTACTCTACTGTAGTGTGTGGGTGTGTTACTCTACTGTAGTGTGTGTGTGTGTTACTCTACTGTAGTGTGTGTGTGTGTTACTCTACTGTAGTGTGTGTGTTACTCTACTGTAGTGTGTGTGTGTGTGTGTGTTACTCTACTGTAGTGTGTGTTACTCTACTGTAGTGTGTGTTACTCTACTGTAGTGTGTGTGTGTGTGTTACTCTACTGTAGTGTGTGTGTGACTACTATTCCCTCACTGTATTGCCGTTCCTCCTTGTAGTTTGATCCTCCACAGATGGTCTTGATAAAAGAGCAGGTTTTTACTAGTTTAACTCTCTCCCTATAGGAATGTGATGTTAGCTAAGTTTATTAGCCACACAGACACGGGGACATGGAGAGGGATAATGCAGAGGCAGTTGTTGTTGCTAATGTTTGCGCTGTGTGTGTTTTGGCATTGCTGGCTTCTAAATGGACACACACTTGCTTTCTCTCGCTCTCTCTCCTTTTGTCCTTCTGAATTTCAAATTCAATAGGCCTATTTAGGGTGTGTGTGTGTGTCGGAGAAATTGTATTTTCACTGAACAAAAAATATAAATGCAACAATTCCAATGATTTTGCTGAGTTACAGTTCATATAAGGAAATCAGTCAATTGAAATGAATTCATTAAGCCCTAATCTACGGATTTAACATGACTGGGCAGGGGAGCAGCCATGGGTGGGCCTGGGAGGGCATGGGCCCACCCACTGGAAAACACGGAGGGCAATGTTGCCAAAGCGAAGTGTTACACACAAAAATTATGGAAAGAACGGCGACAAAAACAAGAATACTACCTATAAAAGCATAATGTATAAAACAAAGAAATATACAAACGTGTAAGTAATGGCTCATGTTCAGAATCTAATTTGAAAAAACACTAAATGACTGGTGGTACTTATATTGTTTGTTGCTTATTATACAGAAAATAGTAGGCTACATTCCATGTTTCCTGCCTTCGCTCGTCTCTCTCTGTAGCAGTTTCTCTGTCTGTTAAGCCTGTGATTTTCCCATGTTTCCTGCCTTCGCTCGTCTCTCTCTGTAGCAGTTTCTCTGTCTGTTAAGCCTGTGATTTTTCCCATGTTTCCTGCCTTAGCTCGTCTCTCTCTGTAGCAGTTTCTCTGTCTGTTAAGCCTGTGATTTTCCCATGTTTCCTGCCTTAGCTCTTCTCTCTCTGTAGCAGTTTCTCTGTCTGTTAAGCCTGTGATTTTTCCCATGTTTCCTGCCTTAGCTCGTCTCTCTCTGTAGCAGTTTCTCTGTCTGTTAAGCCTGTGATTTTCCCATGTTTCCTGCCTTCGCTCGTCTCTCTCTGTAGCAGTTTCTCTGTCTGTTAAGCCTGTGATTTTTCCCATGTTTCCTGCCTTAGCTCGTCTCTCTCTGTAGCAGTTTCTCTGTCTGTTAAGCCTGTGATTTTCCCATGTTTCCTGCCTTAGCTCTTCTCTCTCTGTAGCAGTTTCTCTGTCTGTTAAGCCTGTGATTTTTCCCATGTTTCCTGCCTTAGCTCGTCTCTCTCTGTAGCAGTTTCTCTGTCTGTTAAGCCTGTGATTTTTCCCATGTTTCCTGCCTTCGCTCGTCTCTCTCTGTAGCAGTTTCTCTGTCTGTTAAGCCTGTGATTTTCCCATGTTTCCTGCCTTCGCTCGTCTCTCTCTGTAGCAGTTTCTCTGTCTGTTAAGCCTGTGATTTTCCCATGTTTCCTGCCTTCGCTCGTCTCTCTCTGTAGCAGTTTCTCTGTCTGTTAAGCCTGTGATTTTTCCCATGTTTCCTGCCTTAGCTCGTCTCTCTCTGTAGCAGTTTCTCTGTCTGTTAAGCCTGTGATTTTTCCCATGTTTCCTGCCTTAGCTCGTCTCTCTCTGTAGCAGTTTCTCTGTCTGTTAAGCCTGTGATTTTTCCCATGTTTCCTGCCTTAGCTCGTCTCTCTCTGTAGCAGTTTCTCTGTCTGTTAAGCCTGTGATTTTCCCATGTTTCCTGCCTTCGCTCGTCTCTCTCTGTAGCAGTTTCTCTGTCTGTATGTTAAGCCTGTGATTTTCCCATGTTTCCTGGCTTAGCTCGTCTCTCTCTGTAGCAGTTTCTCTGTCTGTTAAGCCTGTGATTTTCCCATGTTTCCTGCCTTCGCTCGTCTCTCTCTGTAGCAGTTTCTCTGTCTGTTAAGCCTGTGATTTTCCCATGTTTCCTCCCTTAGCTCGTCTCTCTCTGTAGCAGTTTCTCTCTGTCTGTATGTTAAGCCTGTGATTTTCCATGTTTCCTCCCTTAGCTCGTCTCTCTCTGTGTAGCAGTTTCTCTCTGTATGTTAAGCCTGTGATTTTCCATGTTTCCTCCCTTAGCTTGTGGCAAGCTGTGACGTACTGTGCTGCCAACTCTTTAACATCAGACCTTAGTTTGATTGTTCTGTGAATGTAGCACTTTTCAGTTTGAATTTAGGGAAGAAGGAATCTTCTATACTGAACAAAAATGGGGAGCCAGGCCCAGCCAATAAGTCTGTTTTCCCCCACAAAATGACTTTATTACAGCAATACTTGTCTGCCTCTCTCTCTCTGCCTGCCTCTCTCTCTCTCTCTGCCTGCCTCTGTCTTGTCTGTCTGCCTTTGTCTCTCTCTGTCTCTGTGTCTCTGTCTGTGTCTGTCTCTGTGTTTTAAGCCTGTGATTAGTTGATAATACCATTAGCTGCCTAAGACACAGAAGTAGGGGGAGGGGCTAATGCCCGGATTCTACAAATGTATAGGATGCATAAATGTGCCTTGGCCTGCAAGGGTTGTTCTCCCGCGGAAATCTAATGAACATAATACAACAATCCCCGTGGATATCGGTCTGTCTAAGCTAGAGATGTTTTTGTTGCATGGCCTGCATCTCAACCCACTGCACCGTCCGATGTCGCCCTGCCGCACCTGCTTGGAAAGGAGTGGTGTTTGTCAGACCATGAGACATCCGGTCAAAAGTTTAGTTTTTTTTTTTTTTTAAATAAAGGAAAACTTTTTTCTACATTGTAGAATAATAGTGAAGACATCAAAACTATGAAATAACACATATGGAATCATGTAGTAACCAAAAAAGTGTAAACAAATCAAAATATATTTTATTTTTGAGATTCTTCAAATAGCCGCCCTTTGCCTTGATGACAGCTTTGCGTAGAGCTCCTCAAATGTTTTCCTTAGGTAACGGCATACGTAAAGGGTTTTACGGTAGTTTGAAGGCATGTACAGCAGAAAGTCTCTGGTGACCATGGAGTTGTCCTAACTCACTGACTGAACTCTCCTCAAAGAGATCACATTTTAATTTGGGAGATCGCAAAATAGAACTGATACATTCAAGACGGGATAAACAAATATTCAGAAAATGATAAAACACATTTATTTTAGTAAAAAACAAACAAATTATTTCTATTACTTTCTAGCACGTCAAGCTAACTAACAGGGTAGCCAGCTAGCTTTGTAACCATGGACTGTTTCTTCCATTGTGTATCTAAGCAGCTAGCCCGCTAGCTAGCTGCCTAGCTGGTGAAGGTTTTCCTTTTGAAACCAGGCCAGAGGAAAGCAACATTCACCTCCACAAATGCGGTTTACTTTGATGTCCCTTTTGAATGAAGCACTTCAGGGTCCTCATGGGCACCCTTTAACTTTTTCGCTTAATTGACTTAAAAGTTAAGGAAACTTTAGGGGGAAATTAACTTTTTAAATCTGTTTCATGTAAACTGGGCCCAGACCTTTTGGCAGAGGTCAAATGAAAGGTTACAATAGCCAATGAAAGACTTCTGGTTGCATTTTTTAAAAAATGATCTGGCTTTACATGTGGACATGTTGTATAACGCACCTTTAACAGAAAAACGCTGGTGTAAAAAACACTGAAATTAAAAGGAAATGACATGTTAAGTAGGCAGGCGTCTGAAAAATAACCTTTAACATTATGAATTAGGCTGTTTTGAATCCTACACGCACACTGACACACACTGACGGGGTCATGGAGGGTGATAGTACAGCGACACTAGTGGGATTTAAGAATGGCTCTTTATGATAGTACTTTGTGGGCATGGCTGGTTTCTAAATGTACTCACATGCACACAAACACACCTTTCGTCATCTCTTTCTGTCTCTCTTTCTCTCTGTCTCTCTGACTGTCACAGACAGACCCTAATGCCAGTGTTTTTCAATTTCATTTTTGCCTGATTCTGTTTTGCTTTTTCCAATTTGTATTTTTCTCTGCTTTTGTTTTTCGAGGTTTCTGTTTTTCCCCCGTGTTTTTCCAGGGTTCTGTTTTTCCCCCGTGTTTTTCCAGGGTTCTGTTTTTCCCCCGTGTTTTTCCAGGGTTCTGTTTTTTCCCCCGTGTTTTTCCAGGGTTCTGTTTTTCCCCCGTGTTTTTCCAGGGTTCTGTTTTTCCCCCGTGTTTTTCCAGGGTTCTGTTTTTCCCCCGTGTTTTTCCAGGGTTCTGTTTTTCCCCCGTGTTTTTCCAGGGTTCTGTTTTTCCCCCGTGTTTTTCCAGGGTTCTGTTTTTCCCCCGTGTTTTTCCAGGGTTCTGTTTTTCCCCCGTGTTTTTCCAGGGTTCTGTTTTTCTCCCGTGTTTTTCCAGGGTTCTGTTTTTCTCCCGTGTTTTTCCAGGGTTCTGTTTTTCCCCCGTGTTTTTCCAGGGTTCTGTTTTTCCCCCGTGTTTTTCCAGGGTTCTGTTTTTCCCCCGTGTTTTTCCAGGGTTCTGTTTTTCCCCCGTGTTTTTCCAGGGTTCTGTTTTTCCCCCGTGTTTTTCCAGGGTTCTGTTTTTCCCCCGTGTTTTTCCAGGGTTCTGTTTTTCCCCCGTGTTTTTCCAGGGTTCTGTTTTTCTCCCGTGTTTTTCCAGGGTTCTGTTTTTCTCCCGTGTTTTTCCAGGGTTCTGTTTTTCCCCCGTGTTTTTCCAGGGTTCTGTTTTTCCCCCGTGTTTTTCCAGGGTTCTGTTTTTCTTCCGTGTTTTTCCAGGGTTCTGTTTTTCTTCCGTGTTTTTCCAGGGTTCTGTTTTTCCCCCGTGTTTTTCCAGGGTTCTGTTTTTCCCCCGTGTTTTTCCAGGGTTCTGTTTTTCCCCCGTGTTTTTCCAGGGTTCTGTTTTTCCCCCGTGTTTTTCCAGGGTTCTGTTTTTCCCCCGTGTTTTTCCAGGGTTCTGTTTTTCCCCCGTGTTTTTCCAGGGTTCTGTTTTTCCCCCGTGTTTTTCCAGGGTTCTGTTTTTCCCCCGTGTTTTTCCAGGGTTCTGTTTTTCTCCCGTGTTTTTCCAGGGTTCTGTTTTTCTCCCGTGTTTTTCCAGGGTTCTGTTTTTCCCCCGTGTTTTTCCAGGGTTCTGTTTTTCCCCCGTGTTTTTCCAGGGTTCTGTTTTTCTTCCGTGTTTTTCCAGGGTTCTGTTTTTCCCCCGTGTTTTTCCAGGGTTCTGTTTTTCCCCCGTGTTTTTCCAGGGTTCTGTTTTTCTCCCGTGTTTTTCCAGGGTTCTGTTTTTCCCCCGTGTTTTTCCAGGGTTCTGTTTTTCCCCCGTGTTTTTCCAGGGTTCCGCTCTCAAAATCACACTTTTTAATTGTTTGTTTTTTAATAGAAAAACAAAAACATTTTGAATCACATCAGGAGACCACTTTTATGGTCTGGGAAAATATGGAAGAGAATTAGAATTTGAGGTGTATTTCCCCTTTAATGGGTAACTATCCAATACACACAGGTCCAGGTTTGAGGAGGTCATTGTAAATAAGAATTTGATCTTAACTGACTTGCCTAGTTAAATAAAAGGTTGCCACCACCCAGAGACTTGTTTTGGATAACTGTGTTTCTGTAGCGCTCATGTTATTTGCATAGTTTGCAAAACAAGTGGCCACTGGATATCTGCAAATAATCATATCCTTCTGCCAGGTAGGCAAAGGCTACTCTGTAGTTACCATTTATTTTGGAAGGCTTTCCATCAACCTGCAGACGGTTATCAATAGCATCAACGCTAACAGCTACACAAAGTATGGACTAGACATACGAGAGTTGCACACAAACAGACGGGGTCATTACCTGTGCCCCTTTAGGAAGTGGCAGGAAAATGCCACTTGACATGTTGACATGGATGGCATTACCACTTAAGTGTCATGCATCCCACCACTTTCATCAGGATATTTAGGCTACCTAGTGGACTTCAGCCCCTTGGATGGAACTGACCCCAAGTCAGGGTTCAGGGAGAAACAGATGTGATAGAAAGAGGAAAGCGAGAGGGGCAGAGAAGGGTGAGAGAGATGGGAATTGGAGAGGATAGAGAGACCGACAGGACAGTGGCAAAGCTAACTGAAAAGTTTTCCTGTGTTGTACCACAGACAGTATCTATCGGCTTACAGGTTAATCAGAGGTACTTAAACTGCAAGCTGATTTTAAAACCTGACCATTAACCTCATACCTAACCCAGACCTGACCAGGAACCTCATCCCTAACCCAGACCTGACCAGGAACCTCACACCTAACCCAAACCTGACCAGGAACCTCATCCCTAACCCAGACCTGACCAGGAACCTCATACCTAACCCAGACCTGACCAGGAACCTCATCCCTAACCCAGACCTGACCATTAACCTCATACCTAACCCAGACCTGACCATTAACCTCATACCTAACCCAGACCTGACCAGGAACCAAACGGGCCGAAAGGGGGAGGGACCTACCTGAATTTGTCCGATTTAAATAATAATAATAATAATACTGGTAGTTTCTGTTGTAAAATGTTTGGCTACGGCATGCACTAATGAATACAACTCAGTGTAACCCAGTTAGGCCTAACCAAACTAAAATAAACTGGCTACCTCTGGTTGTGGCTTCACTGCCTATGATGATGAAAAGGACTGGACATTCACTAGCTAGCCTGGCAGCTTACTTAGTAACAACACAAAACCATAGGGGTTTCTAATTGTTATCTGTGTTCTGAAGAGGGCTCGAACGATCATGTGATGTTCACTCTCATAGCTTACTGTAGGTTAACTGTGTTCTATTCTGTCATATCAAACGTTTCACATGAACCAATGAGGTGTTTAGTTTTGACAGTGTGTGAAATCATGTCGACTGTTGTTTTTGAGGGCCGGAGCCTTAGAGAGATTTAGCTTGGACAAACACTTACCCAGGCGCCAGACTCATAATGCAGGTGGTCTAGGGATGTTGTTTGGAAATATGCAGGCATTTTATTGCTGGGGGGGGGGGGGGGCAGTTGTGGAGATTGAGGAGATTGTTATGGTCAAGGTCACATATGTCAGAGTCAAGGCCCGCGGGCCACATCCGGCCCGCAAGAAGGTTTTTTACGGCCCCTGGGATGATCTTGATTTATTATTAGAACCGGCCCGCAGCAAGCCGGCAGCCCGCAGATCTTTTACACGCACCAATACTACATTTCCCACAATGCAAAGGTGACGCACCGAGCAGTAGGCTGCTTCATTTCAATATTTATTGGCACAGCAGTCGTCAGCATCACAGTAAAATTAACTTTCAGATACCCATCAAAAATGGCAAAACGGAAGGTGGATACTGAGAACCGGGGGTTTCAAACAAGGTGGGAGTCGGAGTATATGTTCACGAAGGTAGCTGGAAAACCTGTGTGTCTTCTGTGTGGAGAAAGTGTGGCGGTACTGAAAGAGTATAATCTGAGACGACATTATGAAACGAAACACGCGGACACACACGCGGACGCAACTGTCAAGGCCAGTTTTATTTTGGCAGAAGAGATCGCTAAATCAGCCCGGCCATTTACGGAGGGGGATTTCATCAAAAACTGCATGATTAAAGTTTGTGACGAAGTTTGCCCAGAAAAAAGGCAACTCTTTTTAAATGTGAGTCTGAGCAGAAACACCATTGCCGAGAGAGTAGACCAGTTGTCCATCAATCTAAAAGAGCAGCTTGTGAAAAAGGGAAAAGATTTTATTGCATATTCCTTGGCTGTGGATGAGAGCACCGACATTTCTGACATTGCCCAGTTGTCAATTTTCATCCGCGGAGTGGACTCCAACCTAAGCGTGACAGAGGAGTTTTTGGCTTTACGTCCTATGCATGGCACAACTACGGGGCATGATTTGTATGAAGAGGTGTCAAGATGTGTAAATGAGATGGAGCTGCCTTGGGAAAAACTTGTGGGTTTGACAACCGACGGAGCACCTGCGATGTGTGGACACAGGAGCGGACTGGTGGCGAAGATACGGGAAAAGATGAAAACGCGACAGGTGAGCTGACAGCTTATCATTGTATCATACACCAGGAAGCGTTGTGCGGTAAAGCCTTGAAAATGGAGCATGTAATGAGCATCATCACGCGCACAGTTAACTTTATCAGAGCCAAAGGTTTGAATCACCGCCAGTTCAAGACATTTCTGACGGAGTTAGAAACGGAGCATGGTGATTTGCCTTATCACACAGAGGTGCGATGGCTAAGCCAGGGAAAGGTGCTTCAAAGATGTTTCGAGCTTCGTGAGGAGATTTGTCTGTTCTTGGACAGCAAAGGGAAAGACACAACACAACTCCGAGACAAAATGTTTCTGTGTGAAATGGCTTTTCTGTGTGACATTACGAGTCATCTGAATGCAATAAACTTGCAGCTGCAGGGTCGGGATCGTGTCATCTCTGATATGTACAGTACAGTGAAGGCATTTAAAACCAAACTGACTCTGTGGGAGACGCAGATGCGGAAAGAAAATTTGAGCCACTTTCCCAGCTGCCAGACCATGAAAGAGAAGCTCTCTACCAGTGCGTTCCCGAGCACACAGTTGGCTGATAAAATAGGTATGCTTGCCGCTGACTTTCGACGCCGATTTGCTGACTTTGAAGCACAAAAAAGCAGGTTGGAACTGCTCGGTAACCCATTTGCTGTTGACGTGGAAAGCTCACCACCAAACCTCCAAATGGAGTTGATTGACCTCCAATGCAATGATGCACTGAGGGCAAAATATGCGGCAGTGGGTGCTGCGGAGTTCGCCCGTTTCCTCCCCGGCACAATGCCCCAGCTGCGCATCCAGGCTGCTCAAACGTTGTCTATGTTTGGCAGCACATACCTGTGTGAACAACTGTTTTCTTTGATGAACCTGAACAAAACATCACACAGAAGTCGACTTACTGCTGAACACCTCCACTCAATTCTGAGGATTTCTTCAGCTCAGAGCCTTACCCCGAACATTGATGAACTTGTGGAAAAGATGGGACACCACCAAGTATCACCCTCAACCTCAAACAAGTGAACATTACTGTGCAATCACATATTTAGAGTTTTTACTCAGTTCAAGTTTAAAAGTTAAAATTTAATATTTGTTTTCACTGCATGTTACTTCTCCTTAAACAAAGTGTTGTTTTTGATTAATAGATTTTTGCACTTTATTTTTTTGTATTTCAATCCAATTATATTTTAAAAATATTTCAGTTGAGTGGATGATAGAAAATTGCTATTATTGTTTTTTCTTTGAAGTAAATTTAGCCCACTTTTGCTAAAATAGAAAATATAGTCTACTGATGGTGCCTTGAATACCGGTTTCTTTCATTTAATGTTCATGTTATGGGGATATTTATATAAAGGAAATTTGTCTTTTGTGTCTGTTGAAAATTAAAGATTACTGACAGAGCCATAAGAAAATATTGCTTTATTTATCTGATCATATTGTAATATATTTGTTAGGTTTTCAGTAGGTTCAATTAGGTTCACTAGACTATATGCGTCATTTAAAATTTTTTCAATGAACATTCGAACAGTCCGGCCCTCGTCTTGTAGCTGATTTTTTTATTTGGCCCTCCGTCCATTTGACTTTGACACCCCTGGTCAAGGTCAACTGACAATTAACCGAAGACCTGTGTCCACCTCCTCTCGCTATCTCTGTCTTTCTGTGTCTCCTGTCTCCCCCCTGTCTTTCTGTGTCTCCTGTCTCCCCCTGTCTTTCTGTGTCTCCTGTCTCCCCCCCGTAACAGACAGATAGAAAGCGTTAGCCAGCATTCCTGTCTCTTCCCCCCCCCCGCCCGTAACAGACAGATAGAAAGCGTTAGCCAGCATTCCTGTCTCTCCAGCCCACAACTGAAGCTCTCTCTCAAAGCACCTGTATTGTGACCCAGCAGCAATTGTTATAACGGGACAAAGCCCAGCTGTGGGTCCACACACACACACACTCACAACAGACTCACACACACACACACAGGCAACAGACTCACACAGGCAACAGACTCACACAGGCAACAGACTCACACAGGCAACAGACTCACACACGCAACAGACTCACACACGCAACAGACTCACACACGCAACAGACTCACACACGCAACAGACTCACACACGCAACAGACTCACACACGCAACAGACTCACACACGCAACAGACTCACACACACAACAGACTCTCACACACACAAAACAGTCCTGGAGGACTGTTGTGTATCTTGCGGTATCTCTGCCAGCCGTTTAGGTAGTTAACCTACTGTAGGGGTGTAGAGGGAGGGAGAGAGAGATGGATGGATGGAGGGAGGAGGTGTTAGAGCCACTCACACACACACACACACACACAAAACAGACTCATACACACAACAGACACAAAACAGACTCATACACACAACAGACACAGGGCCGGTCAGAACCGAGACCAACCTACTACCAGAAGGTGCGTGTGTGAAACCACTAACCAGGTTAGCTGAGGCCATGCAGGGACCTGCGTCTTCACCAACCGTTTTGGTGACGTTAACTGATCATCTCTCTCTGTCTTTCTCTCTCTCTCTGTCTCTCTCTACAGACTGATGGAGGAAGCTGAGAAGGGAGCATCACAGACTCCCTCTACTGTGGCCTTCAACACCCCCACACCACACTTTGATCTTCAACCTCTCAACCTCGACCCCAAGGACTCCAGCCCACGAGGTCACGCCCCCTCTGAACAACAACAACCGCACCATCACCAAGACGACAGAAAACAAAGACTGAATGCGCCACATTTGTGTTTAATAATTTCATATTTTTTTTGCAAACTTTTTTTAATTTTTGATATATATCCATTTTTTTCCCCTTCTCAGACCTGGTTCTGAGGCTGCTGTCAATGTTAATGGACTTCTTTCTGATCTAACAGTACAAAAAGGGAGCTTCGCTTAAACACTTGAGCATGGCTGTATAACAACAATAAGTCCTAGAGACGGGGTGGAGACTGGTCAGTACAGATTTCTCTGAAGACGTCAATACACACTACTATATTTATTGCCACAATAGGTTTCAGGTGCGTTCATTATGTTAACAGGAGTGTATTGAGTATTTTTGTACAGCTGACATGGAACGGTACTGAACGGTACTCAACGATGGTCCCAGTTTTCCTGATGACAAAATATTTTAGGTAAAAGAAGCAGGTACTTTATTTCCACATAAGGCCCTTATTAACACAGGTCTGGTACTGTGTGTGTGAGACGCTTACACACACACACACGTCAGTGTGTCCTGTTGAAGCTAGGCGACACCCGCTGTTTCTGTGACTCCACTAGTCAGTCAGTAGAGCTGCTGGGTCACACACGCACACACACAGGGGGGCTGGATGTTGTCAGGGGTTCCAGTAACCTGACTCTACCCCCAAGGTGCTGGGCATACTTGCCCCCCTGTGCAACACACATACACTCTCAATACACACACGGACACACACTCAACACACACACACTCAACACACACGGACACACACACACTTACACACTCAATACACACACTGACACACACACACGGACACACTCAATACACACACACACACACACTCAATGGACACACTCAATACACACACACGGACACACACACGGATACACTCAATACACACACACGGACACACACACACACACTCAATACACACACTCAATACACATACACACACACACACACCTCTGTCAGCCTCGAACTTCCCTGCTAATGCACGCTAGACCCTTCCCACTGCCAATAGGAGAGAGAGGAGAGGGGGGGTAGTGAGGGTGTGTTCTCGATCTCGACACAGGAACAAGTGGTTTGCTGTCAGGGTTAGGGTCAGGGTTAGGGTCAGGGTTAGGGTCAGGGTAAGGGTTAGGGTCAGGGTCAGGGTTAGCGCTGGGGAAGTGTAGCTACAACAAAGGGTTGAAAACGGTGCAATACGTTCTGTCCAATGTGGCTCGTAATCAGTCGCTGTGTTCGCCTCGACACAACAGCTGCCCTTAACACGTCACACAGGGTTTTTTTTTGTTTTGTTGCATCTTGCCAAAAACAACCCACATTTCCACCATCAACTCACCACACATCGACACTCATCGGTTTTATTTTCTGACAGGAAAGAAGTTTAAAAAAGACAAGTGTCTTTTGAGAACCGAGGAGGAGTGACGGAACGCCTGTCGTAAAGCTGAAGGCCTTTCCTCTTCATCATCTGTCGTAAAGCTGAAGGCCTTTCCTCTTCATCATCTGTCGTAAAGCTGAAGGCCTTTCCTCTTCATCATCTGATTTTCCCTTCAGTGTTTTACTTTTATATACGAGTATGACAGTTTGAAGTCCTTTTTTTCCCACACCACCACTGGTATAAATACCACAACATTAAGCAGTGCTGTGCTACAAAGCTGTACATGATGTTTGCATTTATAGCACAGCGGCATAAGAGCAAAATCCAATGAGTACAGATTAGTGTTCACTGCAGACTTCATCTTAGCGGACTGAAATCCACGGGATGGAACTTCACCAAACGGATTTTGACTGAAGTGTGCCATGGGTTTCCCCCCCCCCACTCTCCCTTCTGAAAGGCTGGACGCAGTCAGTCCTGGAGGACTGTTGTGTATCTTGCGGTATCTCTGCCAGCCGTTTAGGTAGTTAACCCACTGTAGGGGTGTAGAGGGAGGGAGGGAGAGATGGATGGACGGAGGGAGGAGGAGGTGTTAGAGCCACTATCGATTGTGTGACTGGGTTTTCATTTTTTTTTTGGTACTCACCTGATCATTATACTGCCTCCCTCCTTCTCCTCTTTCTCTCCTTACCTCTCCAAAATGTCAGTGGATGAATAAAAACGAGCTTGACTTTTTGTTTCGAAAAGAGAGAGAATGTGAAAAGCAAAAAATGAAGTGTGTTTTCATGATGATGATGATAATTATATTTTTGTTGGTGTAGAAAATAGGACAATATGAGAACGTTGACCCCAAACAACCATTCACATCCCATCTAGCTACCCCTCCAGGAATAGGGTGACTTAACCTGTTTTACCCCATTTGGTACAACCAATGTCTTCTATGGTACAGTTATATGGCACAGAACCCACTGTAATGTTATGGGAAAGGAACCGTTACCATAACTACCAAGGCTGGAACTATAGAACTAGAATCCTCATCATTCTAATTCTATGGTTGGAACACATTTTAAAGGCTGTACTGTGATTTATCTGCAACATTTTAAACTTTTTATTTGTTTAAAAAAAACATTGGAATTTCAAAGGTTATGATGATATGCGCTGAAACAAACCTTGTTGCTTTCATATTTCGGGTACGTTTAGTTTGACCAATGTTTAATTTGTTTAGGTTTTGCTACAGCGCTTTTTGGGTTTGAGCTATTAGATTTGACCAATACAAAAGGCTTTGTTTGGCCAAATACTTTCTGTGATTGAGAAGTCTGACCTAATCAATTATCTAATCAATTCAATCAGAGGGATGAGTATCGATTATCAGGCCTATCGGCATTGCTCAGTTTTTCTTACGATTTAGTTTTAGTGAATAAGGATTCTGCTTTGTACTGTGCTGATCTGATATAGGCCACTACATCCACGTCCCAAAACACCATTCTAGACATGTACTGGACTTGCATTCTCAGTAGTGTGCGACAAGCTACTAGTGTGCATACTAAGTTGCATGTTTTGAAAAGGGCCATAGCGTTCTGAGTAAAACGATAACAAACCCTTGAGAAAAGAATGGGGAAACTTTGGATAATAACACCCTACGTAATATATCACAGAGGAAGTAAGTGGAACTGCGTAAACATATGCAGTTGTATTTTCTTTGTTTCATCTAGTTTACAGAAAAGAGCAGAAGTTAAATCTCTGTGGTTTTTGTTGGTGTTGAGTTGATACTTTTGGCTGAGACTCCTAAAGACAGACGAGGGTTTTTAAACTAAACTGACAGGAGAAACTTTTTTTTCAAAAAGTACGACTTGGAAATTTTGCAGTTTTGTAAAAAAAAATATATAAAAAAAACAAGTGAAAAGAAGTAAAACTCGCTGCCTAATGTTTTGTAACTATTGCCATTGTATTTGCTGCTGTGTAGTACAAAATAACAACTGGTTGATTGATGGCAACCGCCACAGTGATGAGGAAGGTGTCATTTTCATTGCTACCTGTGTTTTCTTTCAGAATTGAATGGCTTTGTAATTTTAGCTTTACGGAACGTTCTCTTCATACTGTGGAGTTGTTGATCCTCAGATGTGCATTATATTTTCTCAGCAACGTACGTCTTTAGGGGAAAAAAAATTAAAATCAGAATGATTTTTCAAAATAACTGTTCTTGGTGGATTCCACCCAACCCTCCCCCCACCTTAAATAGCATAGTTGTTTTTCTTCATGTTAATGGCTCCTCAAGGCACCTTTTCCCCTTGTCTTTATTTCTCATTTACTTCCGGGGGGGGGGGGGGGGGCTCTATTGAAGGAATGTTGAGCGTTGCATAGTGTTTATATTTATCAGACTTTTTTGTTTTTGTTGCTTTCGATAGAGCTATTGCAATAAAAATGTGTTCATGTACATCTTACCGCGTCAACTGTCCCTCATTTTGTATTCTCGTGTGTGGTGTGTGTGTGTGTGTGCTTGCACTTGTACAATGCATTCAGAAAGTATTCTCACCTTGACTTATTCCACATTTTGTTACGTTACAGCCTTATTCTAAAATGGATAACATTATTTCTTCCCCCTCATCAACCTACACACAATACCCCATAATGACCATGCAAAAACAGTTTTCTTTTTAAATATACATTTACATTAGTATTCAGACCCTTTGCCATCTCAATTTAAATTGAGCTTCAGTGAATCCTGTTTCTGTTGATCATCTTTTAGATGTTTCTACAACTTGATTGGAGTCCACCTGTGGTAAATTGAATTGATTAGAGATGATTTGGAAAGGCACACACCTGTCTGTAAAAGGTCCCACAGTTGACAGCGCATGTCAGAGGATAAAAGTCATGAGGTCGAATGAATTGTCCGTGAAGCTCCAAGACAGGATTGTGTTGAGGCACAGATCTGGGGAAGGGTACCCAAAAATGTCTGCAGCATTGAAGGTCCCCAAGAACACAGTGGCCTCCATCATTCTTAAATGGAAGAAGTTTGGAACCACCAAGACTCTTCCTAGAACTGGCCGCCCGGCAAAACTGAGCAATCGGGGGAGAAGGTCACCCTGGCAGAGTTCCTCTGTGGAGATGGGAGAACCTTCCAGAAGGACAACCATCTCTGCAGCACTCCACCAATCATTCCTTTATGGTAGAGTGGGAAGACGGAAGCCCACTCCTCAGTAAAAGGCAAATGACAGCCCGCATGGAGCTTTCCAAAAGGTACCTAAAGGACTCTGACCATGAGAAACAAGTTTCTCTGGTCTGATGAAACCAAGATTCAACTCTGACCTGAATGCTAAGTGTCACCCCTGGAGGAAACCTGGCACCATCCCTATGGTGAAGCATGGTGGTGGCAGCCTCATGATGTGGGGATGTTTTTCAACAACAGGAACTTGGAGAGATGAACGGAGCAAAGGACAGAGATCCTTGATGAAAACCTGCTCCAGAGTGCTCAGGACCTCAGACTGGAGAGAAGGTTTACCTTCCAACAGGACAACGGCCCTAAGCACACAGCCAAGACGACGCAGGAGTGGCTTATGGACCAGTCTCTGAATGTCCTTGAACCTGATTGAACATCTCTGGAGAGACCTGAAAATAACTGTGCAGCGACACTCCCTATTCAACCTGAGAGAGTTTGATAGGATCTGCAGAGAAGAATGGGAGAAACTCCCCAAATACAGGTGTGCCAAGCTTGTAGCATCATACCCAAGATGACTCAAGGCTGTAATCGCTGCCAAAGGTGCTTCAACAAAGTACTGAGTAAAGGGTCTGAATACTTATGTAAATGATATATTTCAGTTTAGAATTTCATAAAAAATGTCAAACATTTCTTAAGAACAGTTTTTGCTTTGTCGTTATGGGGTATTGTGATGTCATAATGGGGTATCGTGATGTCATTATGGGGTATTGTGTGTAGATTGATGAGTGGAACAATTTAATCAATTTTAGAATAAGGCTGTAATGTAACAAAATGTGTAAAAAAATCTAATTAAGGGATCTGAATAATTTTTGAATGCACATGATAGTATTAATGTTCATCTCCCAGAGGGGAAAATGACACAGAACTGCTTTAAACAAATAGTCACTACACCCTCAACATGATACATACACCTTACCCCGTCATACACATGTACATGTCAACTATTGACTCTTGATCCAATGCGCTTTGCTTTCCAAAGGTCTATACCCAGAAAGCAACAAACCAAAAAACAGCCCTGACAGTTTGACCACCTTTCTAAAAGTGACATTTAGGTCAAAGTTTGACCTTCTAGTAGTTGTGGGCACTGGTTACCTTTTGGCCCAAACAGCTTAGTGTTTCTCAGGCTACTCTGTCAAGTACCTCCGACTAGTCCACACTGGTCAAAAGGAAGCGTGACAGCAGTGGTATTCGAACCCACAGCCCCAAGGAGATTAGAGCGTTGAACCAGTTCCTTAGACCGCTCGGCCACACTATTACACACAACCTGTCACACAAATTTGTTTATGTTTCTCTCCCACCCCATGTTACCCATTCACGGTCTATAAATACGTTTACAGAAGGGAGTCCTCCTGGGCCTGTATCCACAACGTGTCTCAGGGTAGGAGTGCTGATCAAGGATCTGTCCATAAAATCCTATTCATTGTGATCTAAAAGTCTAAACTGATCCTAGATCAACACTGCTTCTTTGAGATGTGAGTCATGGCCTCTGGTTGCAGTGACTGCTTTGGGCTATAGATAGCTCCTCACTCTGTGTGATAGTGTGGCCGAGCGGTGCTGAATTTAGGCTTCAGTCTCTTCGGGGGCGTGGGTTCAAATCCCACTGCTATCAGGGTTACTTTTGACCATAGTGGACTACTAAGTTGATGGTGCTGGAGTGTTCAGTTTGATTGGGAAACTGGGCCAAAAGGGAACCAGAGCCCACAACTGTTGGAAGGTCAGACTATAGTAAACAACGTTGTGTGGGGAAAAATGTTGTCACTCACAGTTGTCATGGTTACTTTATGGCCTCTCTCTCTCTCGCTCTTTCTATCTCTTCGTTTCTTCCTCTCTCTCTCTCTCTCTCTCACTCTCACTCTCACTCTCACTCACTCTCACTCACTCCACTATACTATACTATACTGTCGATGTGTTTCTAGTTCTCTGACTAACCCAGTGTTAGTCCCAAAGTCCACATGGGGAGAGAGAGAGAGAGAGGCTCCTGATTGTCAAAACAAGGTAAAGTCCACATAACAGTCACAGGGACAGGACAGCAATCAGCTGAGCTCTGGCTTTGATCAGCCGCCACATAGAGAAGTATATAGGCCTTTCCCGTCCTCCTCCCATGCTTAAAGGGGCAATCTGCAGCTCAAACAATAACAAAGTGGTCAACACCCACACTGTTTTGGTAAACAGATGAGGGAAGGGGTTGGAAAAATGTATTCACTCTCAAATTCATAGACGAAGCAAATTCTGAGTCTCTGTAAAGGCTCAAGCAATGAATGTCTCAGCTCTTCCTGGAAGCTGTGCTGATATCCCCCCCTGCCCCCTGTTGAACAACAGGTCGACCTGGGGTCATGGCTATAGAGGCAGATATTCTTCTGGTCACTAAAAAGATGAGCAAAAGTCTTCCTTCTTCAGTCATTCAACCTGACCACAACCTGACCACAACCTGACCACAGCCTGACCACAGCCTGACCACAACCTGAACACAACCTGACTACAACCTGAACACAACCTGAACACAACCTGACTACAACCTGAACACAACCTGACCACAACCTGACCACAGCCTGACCACAACCTGACCACAGCCTGACCACAACCTGAACACAGCCTGAACACAACCTGACCACAACCTGATCAACTGACTACAACTTGACTACAACCTGTACACAACCTGACCACAACCTGAACACAACCTGAACACAACCTGACCACAACCTGAATACTACCTGAACACAGCCAGACTACAACCTGAACACAACCTGACCACAACCTGAACACAACCTGACCACAACCTGAACACAACCTGAACACAACCTGACCACAACCTGAACACAACCTGACCACAACCTGACTACAACCTGAACACAACCTGACCACAACCTGAACACAACCTGACCACAACCTGAACACAACCTGACCACAACCTGAACACAACCTGACTACAACTTGAACACAACCTGAACACAACCTGACTTTAACCTGAACACAACCTGACTACAACCTGAACACAACCTGAACACAACCTGACCACAACCTGAACAAAACCTCGCCACAACCTGAACACAAGCTGAACACAACCTGACTATAACCTGAACACAACCTGACCACAACCTGAACACACCTTCACAAAATACGCTGATCTCCGTAAGACACAGATGCAGACAACATGAGAGCCAGTCATCCCTCTGAAGTCCTTTACCAGGTCTTATCCTGTCCTCTAGTCAGGTATCTACTTGACCCAAAATACCACATCTATTGATCCCTCACAACCTGCCACCACCCAGCCACTGGACACACGCACAAGCGTGCAAACACAAAAACAAACAAACACACACACACACACACACACACACACACACACACACACACACACACACACACACACACACACACACACACACACACACACACACACACACACACACACACACACACATAGAACACACACACATGATTATTCGTTGTGATCTAAAAGTCTAAACTGATCCTAGATCAACACTGCTTCTCTGAGATGTGAGTCATGGCCTCTGGTTGCAGTGATTGCTTTGGGCTATAGATAGCTCCTCACTCTGTGTGATAGTGTGGCTGAGCGGTGCTGAATTTAGGCTCCATTCTCTTCGGGGGCGTGGGTTCAAATCCCACCGCTATCAGGGTTACTTTTGACCATAGTGGACTACGGAATGGAATGGTTGAGGGTTCTCAAGTAGCAGATTGGGAAACTGCTATAAACTAACTGGGCCAAAAAATAACCACAGCCCACAACTGTTGGAAGTTCAGACTATATTAAACAAAGTGTGATACCATGGCCGAGCAGTGTAAGGAAACATTTAGTCATGGTTACTTTATGACCTCGGTGTACTATGAACTGAAATACTGTATTTCTGACACCTAGAGGGTTGGGAATGGTCTTGGTATCTCCAGATTCTTGAAGGAAACACATTCTAATTGGACACAAACACTGTTATCAGATAGAACATGCTAGTAGTGGGCTTCTGTCTCTCTCTCGCTCTTTCTATCTCTCTGTTTCTTCCTCTCTTTCTCTCTTTGTCTCTCTCTCTGTCTCTCTCTCTCTCTCTCTCTCTCTCTCTCTCGCTCTTTCTATCTCTTTCTCTCTTTGTCTCTCTCTCTGTCTCTGTCTCTCTCTCTCTCTCTCGCTCTTTCTATCTCTTTCTCTCTTTGTCTCTCTCTCTGTCTCTCTCTCTATCTCTCTCTCTGTCTCCCTCTCTCTCTCCCTCTCTCTCCCTCTCTCTCACTCCACTATACTGTCGATGTGTTTCTAGTTCTCTGACTAACCCAGTGTTAGTCCCAAAGTCCACAGGGGGAGAGAGAGAGAGGGAGGCTCCTGATTGTCAAAACAAGGTAAAGTCCACATAACAGTCACAGGGACAGGACAGCAATCAGCTGAGCTCTGGCTTTGATCAGCCGCCACATAGAGAAGTATATAGGCCTTTCCCGTCCTCCTCCCATGCTTAAAGGGGCAATCTGCAGCTCAAACAATAACAAAGTGGTCAACACCTACACTGTTTTGGTAAACAGATGAGGGAAGGGGTTGGAAAAATGTATTCACTCTCAAATTCATAGACGAAGCAAATTCTGAGTCTCTGTAAAGGCTCAAGCAATGAATGTCTCAGCTCTTCCTGGAAGCTGTGCTGATATCCCCCCCTGCCCCCTGTTGAACAACAGGTCGACCTGGGGTCATGGCTATAGAGGCAGATATTCTTCTGGTCACTAAAAAGATGAGCAAAAGTCTTCCTTCTTCAGTCATTCAACCTGACCACAACCTGACCACAACCTGACCACAGCCTGACCACAGCCTGACCACAACCTGAACACAGCCTGAACACAACCTGAACACAACCTGAACACAACCTGAACACAACCTGACCATAAACTGACCACAACCTGAACACTACCTGAACACAACCTGACTACAAACTGAACACAACCTGAATACAACCTGAACATAACCTGACTACAACCTTAACACAACCTGAACACAACCTGATCACAACCTGAACGCAACCTGACCACAACCTGAACACAACCTGACTACAACCTGAACACAACCTGAACACAACCTGACCACAACCTGAACACAACCTGACTACAACCTGAACACAACCTGAACACAACCTGACTACAACCTGAACACAACCTGACCACAACCTGACCACAGCCTGACCACAACCTGACCACAGCCTGACCACAACCTGAACACAGCCTGAACACAACCTGACCACAACCTGATCACCTGACTACAACTTGACTACAACCTGTACACAACCTGACCACAACCCGAACACAACCTGACCACAACCTGAACACAACCTGAACACAACCTGACCACAACCTGAATATTACCTGAACACAGCCAGACTACAACCTGAACACAACCTGACCACAATCTGAACACAACCTGACCACAACCTGAACACAACCTGAACACAACCTGACCACAACCTGAACACAACCTGACCACAACCTGACTACAACCTGAACACAGCCTGACCACAACCTGAACACAACCTGACCACAACCTGACCACAACCTGAACACAACCTGACTACAACTTGAACACAACCTGAACACAACCTGACTATAACCTGAACACAACCTGACCACAACCTGAACACACCTTCACAACATACGCTGATCTCCGTAAGACACAGATGTAGACAACATGAGAGCCAGTCATCCCTCTGAAGTCCTTTACCAGGTCTTATCCTGTCCTCTAGTCAGGTATCTACTTGACCCAAAATACCACATCTATTGATCCCTCACAACCTGCCACCACCCAGCCACTGGACACACGCACAAGCGTGCAAACACAAAAACAAACACACACACACACACACACACACACACACACACACACACACACACACACACACACACACACACACACACACACACACACACACACACACACACACACACACACACACACACACACACACACACACACACATGATTATTCGTTGTGATCTAAACAAAAAAAAGTCTAAACTGATCCTAGATCAACACTGCTTCTCTGAGATGTGAGTCATGGCCTCTGGTTGCAGTGATTGCTTTGGGCTATAGATAGCTCCTCACTCTGTGTGATAGTGTGGCCGAGCGGTGCTGAATTTAGGCTCCATTCTCTTCGGGGGCGTGGGTTCAAATCCCACCGCTATCAGGGTTACTTTTGACCATAGTGGACTACGGAATGGAACGGTTGAGGGTTCTCAAGTAGCAGATTGGGAAACTGCTATAAACTAACTGGGCCAAAAAATAACCACAGCCCACAACTGTTGGAAGGTCAGACTATAGTAAACAAAGTGTGATACCATGGCCGAGCAGTGTAAGGAAACATTTATTCATGGTTACTTTATGACCTTGGTGTACTATGAACTGAAATACTGTATTTCTGACACCTAGAGGGTTGGGAATGGTCTTGGTGTCTCCAGATTCTTGAAGGAAACACATTCTAATTGGACACAAACACTGTTATCAGATAGAACATGCTAGTAGTGGGCTTCTGTCTCTCTCTCTCTCGCTCTTTCTATCTCTTCGTTTCTTCCTCTCTTTCTCTCTTTGTCTCTCTCTCTATCTCTCTCTCTCTGTCTCCCTCTCTCTCTCCCTCTCTCTCACTCCACTATACTGTCGATGTGTTTCTAGTTCTCTGACTAACCCAGTGTTAGTCCCAAAGTCCACATGGGGAGAGAGAGAGAGAGAGGCTCCTGATTGTCAAAACAAGGTAAAGTCCACATAACAGTCACAGGGACAGGACAGCAATCAGCTGAGCTCTGGCTTTGATCAGCCGCCACATAGAGAAGTATATAGGCCTTTCCCGTCCTCCTCCCATGCTTAAAGGGGCAATCTGCAGCTCAAACAATAACAAAGTGGTCAACACCCACACTGTTTTGGTAAACAGATGAGGGAAGGGGTTGGAAAAATGTATTCACTCTCAAATTCATAGACGAAGCAAATTCTGAGTCTCTGTAAAGGCTCAAGCAATGACTGTCTCAGCTCTTCCTGGAAGCTGTGCTGATATCCCCCCCTGCCCCCTGTTGAACAACAGGTCGACCTGGGGTTATGGCTATAGAGGCAGATATTCTTCTGGTCACTAAAAAGATGAGCAAAAGTCTTCCTTCTTCAGTCATTCAACCTGACCACAACCTGACCACAACCTGACCACAGCCTGACCACAACCTGAACACAGCCTGAACACAACCTGAACACAACCTGAACACAACCTGAACACAACCTGACTACAACCTGAACACAACCTGACCATAAACTGACCACAACCTGAACACTACCTGAACACAACCTGACTACAACCTGAACACAACCTGAATACAACCTGAACACAACCTGACTACAACCTTAACACAACCTGAACACAACCTGACCACAACCTGAACGCAACCTGACCACAACCTGAACACAACCTGACTACAACCTGAACACAACCTGAACACAACCTGAACACAGCCTGAACACAACCTGACTACAACCTGAACACAACCTGAACACAACCTGACTACAACCTGAACACAACCTGACCACAACCTGACCACAGCCTGACCACAACCTGACCACAGCCTGACCACAACCTGAACACAGCCTGAACACAACCTGACCACAACCTGATCACCTGACTACAACTTGACTACAACCTGTACACAACCTGACCACAACCCAAACACAACCTGACCACAACCTGAACACAACCTGAACACAACCTGACCACAACCTGAATACTACCTGAACACAACCTGACCACAACCTGAACACAACCTGACTACAACCTGAACACAACTTGAATACAACCTGACCACAACCTGAACACAACCTGACCACAACCTGAACACAACCTGACCACAACCTGAACACAACCTGACCACAACCTGAACACAACCTGACCACAACCTGAACACAACCTGACTACAACCTGAACACAACCTGACCACAACCTGAACACAACCTGACCACAACCTGAACAAAACCTCGCCACAATCTGAACACAAGCTGAACACAAGCTGACCACAACCTGAACACATCTTCACAAAATACGCTGATCTCCGTAAGACACAGATGCAGACAACATGAGAGCCAGTCATCCCTCTGAAGTCCTTTACCAGGTCTTACCCTGTCCTCTAGTCAGGTATCTACTTGACCCAAAATACCACATCTATTGATCCCTCACAACCTGCCACCACCCAGCCACTGGACACACGCACACACACACACACACACACACACACACACACACACACACACACACACACACACACACACACACACACACACACACACACACACACACACACACACACATAGAACACACACACATGATTATTCGTTGTGATCTAAAAGTCTAAACTGATCCTAGATCAACACTGCTTCTCTGAGATGTGAGTCATGGCATCTGGTTACAGTGATTGCTTTGGGCTATAGATAGCTCCTCACTCTGTGTGATAGTGTGGCCGAGCGGTGCTGAATTTAGGCTCCATTCTCTTCGGGGGCGTGGGTTCAAATCCCACCGCTATCAGGGTTACTTTTGACCATAGTGGACTACGGAATGGAACGGTTGAGGGTTCTCAAGTAGCAGATTGGGAAACTGCTATAAACTAACTGGGCCAAAAAATAACCACAGCCCACAACTGTTGGAAGGTCAGACTATAGTAAACAAAGTGTGATACCATGGCCGAGCAGTGTAAGGAAACATTTAGTCATGGTTACTTTATGACCTCGGTGTACTATGAACTGAAATACTGTATTTCTGACATCTAGAGGGTTGGGAATGGTTTTGGTATCTCCAGATTCTTGAAGGAAACACATTCTAATTGGACACAAACACTGTTATTAGATAGAACATGCTAGTAGTGGGCTTCTGTCTCTCTCTCTCTCGCTCTTTCTATCTCTTCGTTTCTTCCTCTCTTTCTCTCTTTGTCTCTCTCTCTGTCTCTCTCTCTCTCTCTCTCTCTCTCTCTCTCTCTGTCTCTCTCTCTCGCTCTTTCTTTCTCTCTCTCTCTCTCTCTCTCTCTCTCTCTCTCTCTCTCTCTATCTCTCTCCCTCTGCCTCTCTCTCTCTCTCTGTCTCCATCTCCCTCTCCCTCTCTCTCGCTCCCTCTCCCTCACTCCACTATACTGTCGATGTGTTTCTAGTTCTCTGACTAACCCAGTGTTAGTCCCAAAGTCCACAGGGGGGAGAGAGAGAGAGAGGCTCCTGATTGTCTAAACAAGGTAAAGTCCACATAACAGTCACAGGGACAGGACAGCAATCAGCTGAGCTCTGGCTTTGATCAGCCGCCACATAGAGAAGTATATAGGCCTTTCCCGTCCTCCTCCCATGCTTAAAGGGGCAATCTGCAGCTCAAACAATAACAAAGTGGTCAACACCAACACTGTTTTGGTAAACAGATGAGGGAAGGGGTTGGAAAAATGTAGTCACTCTCAAATTCATAGACGAAGCAAATTCTGAGTCTCTGTAAAGGCTCAAGCAATGACTGTAAGGGTCTAAGTCAGAGATGAGTCTCAGCTGTTCCTGGAAGCTGTGCTGATATCCCCCCATGCCCCCTGTTGAACAACAGGTCGACCTGGGGTCATGGCTATAGAGGCAGACATTCTTCTGGTCACTAAAAAGATGAGCCAAAGTCTTCCTTCTTCAGTCATTCAACCTGACCACAACCTGACCACAACTTGACCACAGCCTGACCACAACCTGAACACAGCCTGACCACAACCTGAACACAACCTGACCACAACCTGAACAAAAACTGACTACAACTTGACAACAACCTGAAAACAACCTGAACACAACCTGACTACAACCTGAACACAACCTGACTACAACCTGAACACAACCTGACCACAACCTGAACGCAACCTAACCATAACCTGAACACAACCTGACTACAACCTGAACACAACCTGACTACAACCTGAACACAACCTGACCACAACCTGATCACAACCTGACTACAACCTGACCACAATCTGAACACAACCTGACCACAACCTGAACACTACCTGAACACAACCTGACTACAACCTGAACACAACTTGACCACAACCTGAACACAACCTGACTACAACCTGGACACAACCTGACCACAATCTGAACACAACCTGACTACAACTTGAGCAAAAGTCTTCCTTCTTCAGTCAGGATTCTACCTGACCATAACCTGACCACAACCTGATAACAACCTGACCACAACCTGAACACAACCTGACTACAACTTGACCACAACCTGAACACAACCTGACTACAACCTGACCACACCCTGAACACAACCTGACTACAACTTGACCACAACCTGAACACAACCTGAACACAACCTGACTACAACCTGAACACAACCTGAACACAACCAGAACACAGCCTGACCACAACCTGAACACAACCTGACTACAACCTGACCACACCCTGAACACAACCTGATCACCACCTGAACACCACCTGAACACAACCTGAACACAACCTGACCACAACCTGACCACAACCTGACCACAACCTGAACACAACCTCACAAAATACGCTGATCTCCGTAAGACACAGATGACCCAAAATACCACATCTATTGATCGCTCACAACCTGCCACCACCCAGCCACTCGACACACGCACAAGCGTGCAATCACAAAAACAATCACACACACACACACACACACACACACACACACACACACACACACACACACACACACACACACACACACACACACACACACACACACACACACACACACACACAATATCATGTAATATTTTAAATTGTATATAATGGGGATCCTTAATAAACCAAGGAAGAGTAGCTGCTGCCTTGGCAGGAACTAATGGATATCCTTAATAAACCCAGGAAGAGTAGCTTCTGCGTTGGCCGGAACTAATGGGGATCCTTAAAAAACCCAGGAAGAGTAGCTGCTGCCTTGGCGGGAACTAATGGATATCCTTAATAAACCCAGGAAGAGTAGCTTCTGCCTTGGCCGGAACTAATGGGGATCCTTAATAAACCCAGGAAGAGTAGCTTCTGCAGTGGCAGGAACTAATGGGGATCCTTAATAAACCCAGGAAGAGTAGCTTCTGCAGTGGCAGGAACTAATGGGGATCCTTAATAAACCCAGGAAGAGTAGCTCAAACACACATTCGAATGGCACTGCAATGGAAAGCAAGCAGTCTGATAGGCTCCTGACAAACGCTGCTATTTCAACTTTTTTTCTACATAATATTTCCGCCATCAAGTTAAAGGACATACTGCTCACCCCGGGCCAGGCCCTAATCACCAACACCTCAAAAAGAAAAAGGCAGTGTAAGAGAGGCCGACGTACGGGGGAGGGGTGCGTTCCTTCCAGGGAAATGTCCTGCGTCACAGGGAGATGAGGCTCCCCTTGCCCTGCTGACAGACTGACCTCCACAGGGGCATTGGAGGTATGGAGATATGACTGTGTGTGTGTGTGTGTGACGTAGGTCAGTCCTGCTGTGTGTGGGGTTGGTATGGAGGGCATTTCAACACAATCATGTGATTGGTAGAGTTTATTTACTGCTTCTGTTAGCAGCAGGCAGCACAGAAATACACACACATACCTAGCGGGTATCTCTCAGGAGAGGTAGTATTCGTGGCAAACTTGAGTTTCAAAACAGCACTGTCCCAAGTCTCAGAGTGTGTGTGTGTGTTTCAGATGTGGCAGTTGATCAAGAGGAAAGGTTAGGGATTTCACCGACAACGTAGAGAGCCTTCATCTGGTTTATGTCACACACACCCCATCATTCTTTCCTTTTATCCTTGTGGGTTCATACTGTCTCTCCCAGTTCCATTTGTATGGCTTGGTAAGGTCAGTTCATGGACCGGGAATTTGCCAAACCTCTCCTCATACTTCGTTCCTCTCCTCTACCATCACTCACTTTCTCCGTGGTCATTTCCCGTCCATGTCTCTGTCTTGGGACTGTCCTTCAGATCCTTCCACTGTACTTGACTCCCCAACTATGTGACCGGCTGCCTCTGTGTGAGCTAAGTGGTCTGGCTTTGCAACTCACCCTGACCATCTCTTCTTCTTCTTCTTCTTCTTCTTCTTCTGTGTCAAATCAAATCAAACTTTATTTTGTCACATGCACCGAATACAACCTTACCGTGAAATGCTTACTTACAAGCACTTAACCAACAGAGCAGTTGAAGAAAGAGTTAAGAAAATATTTACAACAAAAAAATATATAAAAAAGCAACGCAATAAAATAACAATAATGAGGCTATGGACAGCGGGTACCAGTACCGAGTCAATGTGGAGGCTATGGACAGCGGGTACCGGTACCGAGTCAATGTGGAGGCTATAGACAGGGGGTACCGGTACCGAGTCAATGTGGAGGCTATGGACAGCGGGTACCGGTACCGAGTCAATGTGGAGGCTATAGACAGGGGGTTCCGGTACCGAGTCAATGTGGAGGCTATAGACAGGGGGTTCCGGTACCGAGTCAATGTGGAGGCTATGGACAGCGGGTACCGGTACCGAGTCAATGTGGAGGCTATAGACAGGGGGTACCGGTACCGAGTCAATGTGGAGGCTATATACATATACAGGGGGTACCGGTACCGAGTCCATGTGGAGGCTATAGACAGGGGGTACCGGTACCGAGTCAATGTGGAGGCTATATACATATACAGGGGGTACCGGTACCGAGTCCATGTGGAGGCTATAGACAGGGGGTACCGGTACCGAGTCAATGTGGAGGCTATAGACAGGGGGTTCCGGTACAGAGTCAATGTGGAGGCTATAGACAGGGGGTACCGGTACCGAGTCAATGTGGAGGCTATATACAGGGGGTACCGGTACCGAGTCAATGTGGAGGCTATAGACAGGGGGTTCCGGTACAGAGTCAATGTGGAGGCTATAGACAGGGGGTACCGGTACCGAGTCAATGTGATGGCTATAGACAGGGGGTACCGAGTCAATGTGGAGGGGTACAGGTTAGCCGAGGTAATTTGTACATGTAGGTAGGGCTGAAGTGACCATGCACAGATAATAAACAGCAAGTAGCAGCAGTGTACATGTAGGTAGGGCTGAAGTGACCATGCACAGATAATAAACAGCAAGTAGCAGCAGTGTATAAAACAAATTGGGGGAGGGGGGTCAATGCAATTTTTGGTTCAGCAGTCTTACGGCTTGGGGGTAGAAGCTGTTAAGGAGACTTTTGGTCCAAGACTTTGTGCTCCGGTATGCGGTAGCAGAGAGAACAATCTGAATTGGGTGACTGGAGTCTTTAACAATTTTTTGGGCCTTCCTTTGACACCGCCTAGTATATAGGTTCCTGATGGCAGGAACCTTGGCCACATTGATGTACTGGGCCGTACGTATTACCCTCTGTAGCACCTTACAGTCAGATGCCGAGCAGTTCTCATATCAAGCGGTGACGCAACCGGTCAGAATGCTCTCGATGGTTGCAGCTGTAGAACGTCTTGAGGATCTGGGGACCCATGCCAAATCTTTTCAGTCCCCTGAGAGGGAAAAGGTGTTGTTGTGCCCTCTTAACGACTATCTTGGTGTGTTTGGACCATGATAGGTCGTTGGTGATGTGGACACCAAGGAAATTGATGTGATGTGGACACCAATCAGGCCCCCGAGGACTGGAATTGCCCAGGCCTGGTCTAGGGTATCCGGGATGATGCTGTTGATGTGAGCCATGCCCAGCCTATCAAAGCACTTCATGGCTACCGACGTGAGTGCTACGGGGCGGTAATCATTTAGGCAGGTTTCCTTCGCTTCCTTGGGCACAGAGACTATGGTGGTCTGCTTGAAACATGTAGGTATTACAGACTCGGTCAGGGAGAGGTTGAAAATGTCAGTGAAGACACTTGTCAGTTGGTCCGCGCATGCTTTGAGTACACATACTGATAATTAGTCTGGCGCCGTGTCTTTGTGAATGTTGACCCGTTTAAAGGTCTTGCTCACATCGGCTACCGAGAGCGTTATCACACAGTTGTCCGGAACAGCTGGTGCTCTCATGCATGCTTCAGTGTTGCTTGCCTCAAAGCGAGCATAAAAGGCATTTAGCTCATCTGGTAGACTCACGTCACTGGGCAGCTCGCGGCTGGGTTTCCCTTTGTAGTCCGTAATAGTTTTCAAGCCCTGCCACATCCGACGAGCGTCAGAGCCGGTGTAGTAGGATTCAATCTTAATCCTGTATTGACGCTTTGCCTGTTTGATGGTTCATCTGAGGGCATAGAGCAGGAAATCTTATAAGCATCCGGATTAGTGTCCCGCTCCTTGAAAGTGTGTGTGTGTGTGTTTGAGGACTGGAGTGTGTGTCCAAATGTCACACAAGTGCCCATCAGAGACATGACTCTCTCTGTATTCTGTATTCTCCCTGTAACTCCCACAGGAGGAATCCCTAATTAGAATCACAAATATGGGATTAATTCACACTGCAACACACTGTAAAATATTACATGACTTTATATATGTGTGTGTGTGTGTGTGTGTGTGTGTGTGTGTGTGTGTGTGTGTGTGCGCGTGCATGCGTGCGCGTGCGTGCGTGTGAATAATTTTGCACGCCCAATTTTTCAGTTTTTGATTTGTTAAAAAAGTTTTAAATATCCAATAAATGTCGTTCCACTTCATGATTGTGTCCCACTTGTTGTTGATTCTTCACAAAAAAATACAGTTTTATATCTTTATGTTTGAAGCCTGAAATGTGGCAAAAGGTCGCAAAGTTCAAGGGGGCCGAATACTTTCGCAAGGCACTGTATGTACCAATCCACCTGGCGCTTGCCTCAACTGCCCTATGGCTGGGCTATCCCACGCGTTGTGGAGACACTGCACAATGGTTGTGTCAAAAAGTTGGCGCAGACCACATTGTATCACAAACCCCAATATTAGGTGTACCAAAACCGCTGTGTCAAATGCGTTGTAGGCTACATCAGTTGTACAACCTGAGTATGTATGGGTCCATAGAGAGACATGTACTGTCACCTCCTTCCAAGCCCAAGTCCTTAAAAAAAGGATTCGTTCATCATTCTACGCTACTCAATGAGCCTGTAATGGGTCTAATATTTGAGTTAAAGACCTATTGTGAGAAACAGACAGGTAGCTTTAACATTACCTGAGGACAATAGTAATAGGATTATAGTAAATAACTATATCAGGAATCAAAACAGACTGCAGTGTGCTTTAATGATCTATTTGTGTTTTATTGGTTTTGTTTATTAAGGGCTATTTAGGTATATGTAAGCTAATTTAGATTAATTCATTAGCTGTTTAAATGTTATTTAGGGACTGACGTTGATCCACTGTTCCCTACCACCTTCATCTTTCTCCTTCAAGTGATGGCTTTGAGATATTACAGTTTCTCCCATAGCAATGTGGTGTACCGCTCACCGTACAGAATGGTGTGAATTACAACATTGATTTACAGACAGTAATTCTACTCCATTCTATGATATGCTATCATCTCTCTAGTGACTGTCTAGCACAGTCAATGTCTCCTTGAATCTTGGCAGTGCAGGATTAAAGTGTATTGTGTGAGCTGCAGGCATGTTGATAAGACATTGCACAGAAGCACATTAGTCAACGTACTGCTAGCAGCAATGGAGGCTCCTCAAAGGAGGAAGGCGAGGACCATCCTCATAAGTGAATTTAATAAAAATAGAATAGTGAAACATTACAAAAGTTGAAGGAGAAACAAGAGAGAGAGAGCTAGCTATATTTCGTAGCATTTTTTGTTCTACTTTCACTTAAAGATGCACTGTGTATAAATTGCTCTGCCACTTCCTTATTGCTTATTGTAATAGAAATAAGGCCATGCTCATGAAAAACTAAAATCATCCTCCCTAATCTTTAACGGCACTTCCAAGACAGTGTGCACTTCCAAAATAGTGTGCACTTCCAAAATAGTGTGCACTTTCAAGATAGGGGGGAAATATTTGCACACAAAACGACGGACTTGGGTTGATTTTTCAGTCTTGAAAGTTTATAACAACTTCTGAATAATATAACATGAAATAAACAAAAACAACAATAGATTTCTGAAATTAATATAATTTTTTCACACCCCAGAAGTACATTACAATAATAATGAAAAAGTAGCTTGGAAAAACGTCACAGGAAGAATCATCCCATACAGCTCTCCTCATTGGCTGAAGAATAGAAAAAGAAAGATTAGACCAAATTCTATTAAATTATATTCTTGCAGTACATAACAATACGCAACATACTACCGGCAGTTCATAGTGGGACAACGTAGACCAGAGTAAAGATGTGAATTAATCGGTGGTGTAAAATACTTCATTAAAAATACTTTAAAGTACTACTTATAAAGTCTTTTTTTTGGTATCTGTACTTTACAATTATATTTTACAAATATATTTTTGACAACTTTTACTCGACTACATTCCTAAAGAAAATCATGTATTTTTTACTCCATATATTTTCCCTAATGCCCAAAAGTACTCCTTACATTTCGACAGGAATATGGTCCAATTCACGCCCTTCAAGAAAACATCCCTGGTCATCCCTACTGCCTCTGATCTGGCAGACTCACTAAACAGAGAACATCCCTGGTCATCCCTACTGCCTCTGATCTGGCAGACTCACTAAACAGAGAACATCCCTGGTCATCCCTACTGCCTCTGATCTGGCAGACTCACTAAACACACATGCTTAGTTTGTAAATGATATCTGAGCGATGGAGTGTGCCCCTGGGTACCCGTAAAAAAAAATACAAAAAAGAGAATTGTGCCGTCTGGTTTACGTAATATAAGGAATTTGAAATGATTTATTTAAAACCAAATACTTTTAGACTATTACTCAAGTAGTATTTTATTGAGTGACTATCACTTTTACTTGAGTCATTTTCTATTAAGGTGTGGAGTGGATTTAATTATCAACCTATTATTGCATTCAACGATAAGATTACTAGTAAAAATCTAATACAAAAGCTTGAGTGATTGGCATTATCATACACAGTACATCATCGTAGGATAGGGTCTTTGATTGGTTGACCGGGAAACACTTTTGTTGTCAGGAGGAGGACAACAGTCAACAGTTTTGTGAAATGGGAAAAAAATGACGACCTTTTGGAGATAAAATAAATGAATGATGATAAAATCTCACGCCCGTATCTAAATAAAGTTGATATAATTATACTTTTTTTCTATATATATATATATATATAAAATACTGTTTCATTTATTGATGCCATACTTTGTACAATATTTGTGAGTGAATGAGTGCATTAATGAATCCATGAATCAATGCAATGAGTGAAGCAGAGTGAACAAACAAAAATAACCCAGAAATTCGTAATATAGCTAAATACCTATTTCATGTCTTACATAATATACACATTGAATGACTTACATGAAGAGAAATAAGGCCAGTAGTTAACGGGCTGGGAGAGACACAGCAGTGTTAGTTAATAGCACCAAGGATAATTATGATTTTTTATTTTTTTTATAAAAAAGAACAATGGAAAGATTCATAAAAAAAAAAAAATGTAAGCCTAGAAAATAATCAGTCTGGCTAAGAAAGCTCATCAGTGCATCTGTTCTCTTTGATGTTCTGAGGTCAAAGTGCCGATTTGGTAACAACAAAACAAAAAATACTAAAAACAAACAAAATAAAGCACATCTGTCTAAAAACAAAATGATGTACCTCGTCTGTGCCAATAAACCAAAAATCCACATGTATTATTTTGGTAACATTTCATTTTAATGGGTCCTTATTACAGTGTAATCACATATGTAATTACACTGTATCAAATATTGTAGTTAATTGTAATAACTAACTTATAGTTACACTGTGATAACAATATGTAACTGGTGGTAATTGTTGTTACACACAGGGCTGTAACAACAAATGGTTGTTTCCATGCTTGTTATAGATGTTACAGTTTCCGAAAGTATCCCAACGCACCATATTTCAGCCTGCACAAACCACGTGATAAGTGTTAGCCAATTAAAAACCGACCACTACATTGACACAACTCTGCAAAAAAAGGTCTGGAGTCTGATACCCAGGTCCAACGGCAATAAAGGGTTCCCAAATGGTTCACATCAAAAACATTGTTTACATTATTTAATGGTGCATTTGACAATTGGTCAATTACTTTAACCCTCAATTAAACATTTTTAGACACACAAACAGTTGTGGTCATTCGTGCCAAAGCCTATTAAGCTTGGTTGAATAGGGGTTTATAAATGCACTTAAAATGGTCATAAGACAAACTCTTATTCCATCATGTAACTTTGCAAGGGTTTTGCTGTTGAGGAACATTCTCACTTTTAGATGGGATGCATTGGTGCAATTATACTTTTTTTTGCAGGAATTAAAGCATCATGTCAAAATCTTCCCATTTGTGCAACATGCTCGAAATAATGACCTCGAACGTGCCCGCGTGTTGACGCTGACATCATGTAACAGCGTGCAAAAAACAGGGTCGAGAAGGTCATTGTGCAAAAATCCAGACATGAAAGATTTACGTGAAAAAAAGTCAAAAACATCAACACAGGAGAGAGAAAGTACGTTTTCCATGCAATTTGTTCTACCCTTTTTGGATACATGAATTCTATGGTAAGCATGGTAACAAGCATGGTAACAAGCATGGTAACAAGCATGGTAAGCATGGTAACAAGCATGGTAACAAGCACGGTAACAAGCACGGTAACAAGCATGGTAACAAGCATGGTAACAAGCATGGTAAGCATGGTAACAAGCATGGTAACAAGCATGGTAACAAGCATGGTAACAAGCATGGTAACAAGCATGGTAACAAGCATGGTAAGCATGGTAACAAGCATGGTAACAAGCATGGTAAGCATGGTAACAAGCATGGTAACAAGCACGGTAACAAGCACGGTAACAAGCACGGTAACAAGCACGGTAACAAGCATGGTAACAAGCATGGTAACAAGCATGGTAAGCATGGTAACAAGCATGGTAACAAGCATGGTAACAAGCATGGTAACAAGCACGGTAACAAGCACGGTAACAAGCACGGTAACAAGCATGGTAAGCATGGTAACAAGCATGGTAACAAGCATGGTAACAAGCATGGTAACAAGCATGGTAACAAGCATGGTAACAAGCATGGTAACAAGCATGGTAAGCATGGTAACAAGCATGGTAACAAGCACGGTAACAAGCACGGTAACAAGCACGGTAACAAGCATGGTAAGCATGGTAACAAGCATGGTAACAAGCATGGTAACAAGCATGGTAACAAGCATGGTAACAAGCATGGTAAGCATGGTAACAAGCATGGTAAGCATGGTAACAAGCATGGTAAGCATGGTAACAAGCATGGTAAGCATGGTAACAAGCATGGTAACAAGCATGGTAACAAGCATGGTAACAAGCATGGTAAGCATGGTAGCAAGCACGGTAAGCACGGTAACAAGCACGGTAAGCACGGTAACAAGCACGGTAACAAGCATGGTAACAAGCACGGTAACAAGCATGGTAACAAGCACGGTAACAAGCATGGTAACAAGCATGGTAAGCATGGTAACAAGCATGGTAAGCATGGTAACAAGCATGGTAAGCACGGTAACAAGCATGGTAAGCATGGTAACAAGCATGGTAAGCATGGTAACAAGCATGGTAACAAGCATGGTAAGCACGGTAACAAGCATGGTAACAAGCATGGTAACAAGCATGGTAACAAGCATGGTAACAAGCATGGTAACAAGCATGGTAACAAGCATGGTAAGCATGGTAACAAGCATGGTAAGCATGGTAACAAGCATGGTAACAAGCATTTGTTGTTACACCCCTGTAATTACAGACTGAAATTATCACCAGTTACATGTTGTTATTACAGTGTAACTATGAGTTATTACAATGAAATACAATATTTGATACAGCGCAATTACACATTTAATTACACTGTAATAAGGACCCCTTAAAATGAAGCGTTACCATTATTGATAACACTTTATATATATATATATATTCTCTGCGAAATACAGAAAAAAATCCAACAAAATGCACTTTTGTCACACATTCACCATGGCACCTTTTGTGGATTTTGTGTGTTTCTTTTTGACGTACTTGAGGTAAGTAAAAAGAATAAAAGATTAAATAAATTCATTTTTTCTTTTCTTGCTGTGTTGCACAGTAGCACCAATGAAGTTGCTGTTTCCGGAAGACAATGCACCATTGGAGTTCCACCTTGTTCTCACGGAGACGTCAACATCACCCCCACTCCGCCCACCTGCCGCCATTGTCGTTGTCGGTCGTCCCCGGCAACGGTTGCCACCGCGCTGTTACGTCCTCTTCATACAGACCACACAGCGGCTAATGCGCGTCGATAGGTTACCTGCCTTCAGCGTCTCTGACTGTGGCTTCCTGTTATGGGTCAGGGGTTAGAGGTCAGGGGTTGGCATCACTGTATGATCACTGGGATCTTTACATCGTATATGAAAATAACCAATCTGTTTAGCTAGCACTTCCAGTTATAGCTAGAGTGCACTATATAGGGAATCTATGTCTTGTACCTAAACATTTCCTGTTTGGAAAATCATTGGTCGATTGATTAATGGTACCTGAACATTTCTGATTGGTCGACAGTGGCCAGCCAGAAGCTGTATGTGTTGCCATAGTAGTTGCAGGTCCCTCGGCCGTGACACTCGATGAAGGGAGAGCTCCGGAACTCCTCGAGACAGGAGCCAGGAGAGGCCAGAGCCTGACCAGAGCCCTCAGCACCTGCACTGGTGTGCTGTTAGAGAGGGAGGTGGAGGGAGAGAGAGAAGAGAAGAAGAAGAGTGAAATAAAGAGGAAGTTGTGTGTGGATATAGTGGGCTTTGAATATGTGTTGTTAACACATTTAAAACGTAAAACTTGATTAATGTGTTCTTTGGCAAGGGTTGGTTGGCATGTGTGTGTGTCTGAGTGAGTGAGTGAGTGAGTGAGTGTGTGTGTGAGTGTCTGTGTGTACCATCATGAAGGAGAATCCGATCCATAGTGGTTCCCAGTAGCTGGGGCAGGTGGGGATCTGAATGGTTTGACTGTGTACAGCGATCACCATGGCAGGGGCCTCGCACACTGCACACCTAATGACACACACAGAGGAGGTAAACACACGCTGCACACCTAATAACACACACAGAGGAGTTAAACACACACTGCACACCTAATAACACACACAGAGGAGTTAAACACACACTGCACACCTAATAACACACACAGAGGAGTTAAACACACACTGAACACCTAATAACACACACAGAGGAGTTAAACACACACTGCACACCTAATAACACACACAGAGGAGTTAAACACACACTGCACACCTAATAACACACACAGAGGAGTTAAACACACGCTTTTAACATCTAGTCTCATATATTTTAACGCTCACACTGCCTTTACTTTTGAATCAAAGTTTGCCAGATTCTTTGACACACTCTTTTGCCAGCTCACTTCACCTATTTGATGGTCTGAGTCCCGTTCCAGCCGTTATTATGAGCCGACCTCCCCTCAGCAGCCTCCACTGACATACTTACATTTTGGAAACTAATATTCAGGGAGGGGTTGGAAATAAAAATAATTTTTCAATCATTTAGTTCTGAACAGAATCATTATTTTTTATTCAGTTCCACTGTTCCAACCAGCAAATTACAGTTTTGATCCGATCCAAACCAAAAAAAAGGCTGGTTTTATACTGTACCTTTCGGTTATTTTTTAAACCTCTGAAATATATATATATTTTTTACATTTAGCGTGACATTAAATGACTTCACCAATCCGTGTGGACAGAGCAGCTTGCTGTGGAGCGGGTAAGTGATTTCATCTGTAGGAAAGTTGTTAAGAGCCAAGTTGTATTGTGCTGTAACGGCCTGGGTTCATAATAATGGAACAGGGCGCAAGATGCAAATGACATTTAGAGGGGGAGGTGCGAGCGAGAGAGGATGGAGGAAGCTTGTCTTGAAGCACTCTGCATCTTGTTTGGGGAATGCATTATCTGAATTAGGTCCACAGAATTACACCTACGGAGGAGCGGCTTTTATGGAGGAACTTTGAATGTCTTTGAACTTCTGTGTTGGTTTAACTTTGGACCAGAGAAAATGTTAGCTAGCTATCTAACAAACTTGTGTGTGCAAAGCAGCACTAAAATGAAAAACACGTCTTACGTTTTGTAGTAAATAAATACAACGTGAAACGTGATAACTATACTATCCTTAACTAGTATTGAAAAAGTAAATCCATTCTTCTCTAATTAAACATCTCTCCCTAATTTCTGAATTACGCTTGTAACATTGTCAGTTGGCTACAGTAACCTATGCTTCTGAGGGGGAGGGGCTACAGTAACCTATGCTTCTGAGGGGGAGGGGCTACAGTAACCTATGCTCCGGAGGGGGAGGGGCTACAGTAATCTATGCCTCAGAGGGGGAGGGGCTACAGTAACCTATGCTTCTGAGGGGAGGGGCTACAGTCATCTATGCTTCCGAGGGGGAGGGGCTACAGTAATATATGCTTCCGAGGGGGAGGGGCTACAGTAACCTATGCTTCTGAGGGGAGGGGCTACAGTAATATATGCTTCCGAGGGGAAGGGGCCACAGTAACCTATGCTTCTGAGGGGAGGGGCTACAGTAACCTATACTTCTGAGGGGGAGGGGCTACAGTAACCTATGCTTCTGAGGGGAGGGGCTACAGTAACCTATACTTCTGAGGGGAGGGGCTACAGTAACCTATGCTTTAGAGGGGAGGGGCTACAGTAATCTATGCTTCTGAGGGGAGGGGCTACAATAATCTATACTTCTGAGGGGGAGGGGCAGGTAGCCTACAGGTATTGTACACCCACTGGGAAAGACTTCCAACTGGCAGGCTGACACTGGAATAACTTTCTGAGTGACAGAGTGAGGGCTCTGCATAGGTGCATTGTTGAGATTTTTGTGGGACTGGAAAAAAATGCCCGGAACGTAAAATAACATTATTAACTTGTTCCCATGTTTTAAAATAACGGTTCTGTTCCAGAACAGTATATATAAGTTTCGTTTTGGGTTCGGGTTCTGTTGCTCAAATAATCATGTTATTTTACGGTTTTCAGGTTCTGTTCCCTGAACCCTTGAAAACATTGAATTTAGTTAAAAGATTAGACATAATCATTGTAATCAGAAGATAATATTGACATTTTACATCAATATTACATGTAAATATTATTGGTAACAGATTAAATAGCAGAAGAATAACTGCAGATGAAATAATGCTGTAGGCCTATTGTCAGTGGTCTAATGTCAGTAGTCTAGTGTGAGGGGTTATGTCAGTGGTCTAGTGTGAGTGGTTATAACAGTAGTCTAGTGTGAGGGGTTGTGTCAGTAGTCTAGTGTGAGGGGTTGTGTCAGCAGTCTAGTGTGAGGGGTTATGTCAGTGGTCTAGTGTGAGTGGTTATAACACTAGTCTAGTGTGAGGGGTTGTGTCAGTAGTCTAGTGTGAGGGGTTGTGTCAGTGGTCTAGTGTGAGTGGTTATAACAGTAGTCTAGTGTGAGGGGTTGTGTCAGTAGTCTAGTGTGAGGGGTTATGTCAGTAGTCTAGTGTGAGGGGTTATGTCAGTAGTCTAGTGTGAGGGGTTGTGTCAGTAGTCTAGTGTGAGGGGTTATAGCAGTAGTCTAGTGTGAGGGGTTATGTCAGTAGTCTAGTGTGAGGGGTTATAGCAGTAGTCTAGTGTGAGGGGTTGTGTCAGTAGTCTAGTGTGAGGGGTTGTGTTAGTAGTCTAGTGTGAGGGGTTGTGTCAGTAGTCTAGTGTGAGGGGTTGTGTCAGTAGTCTAGTGTGAGGAGTTATGTCAGTAGTCTAGTGTGAGGGGTTGTGTCAGTAGTCTAGTGTGAGGGGTTGTGTCAGCAGTCTAGTGTGAGGGGTTGTGTCAGTAGTCTAGTGTGAGGGGTTTTATCAGTAGTCTAGTGTGAGGGGTTGTGTCAGTAGTCTAGTGTGAGGGGTTGTGTCAGTAGTCTAGTGTGAGGGGTTGTGTCAGTAGTCTAGTGTGAGGGGTTGTGTCAGTAGTCTAGTGTGAGGGGTTGTGTCAGTAGTCTAGTGTGAGGGGTTGTGTCAGCAGTCTAGTGTGAGGGGTTATGTCAGTAGTCTAGTGTGAGGGGTTATAACAGTAGTCTAGTGTGAGGGGTTGTGTCAGTAGTCTAGTGTGAGGGGTTATGTCAGTAGTCTAGTGTGAGGGGTTGTGTCAGTAGTCTAGTGTGAGGGCTTGTGTCAGTAGTCTAGTGTGAGGGGTTATGTCAGTAGTCTAGTGTGAGGGGTTATGTCAGTAGTCTAGTGTGAGGGGTTGTGTCAGTAGTCTAGTGTGAGGGGTTGTGTCAGTGGTCTAGTGTGAGTGGTTATAACAGTAGTCTAGTGTGAGGGGTTGTGTCAGTAGTCTAGTGTGAGGGGTTATGTCAGTAGTCTAGTGTGAGGGGTTATGTCAGTAGTCTAGTGTGAGGGGTTGTGTCAGTAGTCTAGTGTGAGGGGTTATAGCAGTAGTCTAGTGTGAGGGGTTATGTCAGTAGTCTAGTGTGAGGGGTTATAGCAGTAGTCTAGTGTGAGGGGTTGTGTCAGTAGTCTAGTGTGAGGGGTTGTGTTAGTAGTCTAGTGTGAGGGGTTGTGTCAGTAGTCTAGTGTGAGGGGTTGTGTCAGTAGTCTAGTGTGAGGAGTTATGTCAGTAGTCTAGTGTGAGGGGTTGTGTCAGTAGTCTAGTGTGAGGGGTTGTGTCAGCAGTCTAGTGTGAGGGGTTGTGTCAGTAGTCTAGTGTGAGGGGTTTTATCAGTAGTCTAGTGTGAGGGGTTGTGTCAGTAGTCTAGTGTGAGGGGTTGTGTCAGTAGTCTAGTGTGAGGGGTTATGTCAGTAGTCTAGTGTGAGGGGTTGTGTCAGTAGTCTAGTGTGAGGGGTTGTGTCAGTAGTCTAGTGTGAGGGGTTGTGTCAGTAGTCTAGTGTGAGGGGTTGTGTCAGCAGTCTAGTGTGAGGGGTTATGTCAGTAGTCTAGTGTGAGGGGTTATAACAGTAGTCTAGTGTGAGGGGTTGTGTCAGTAGTCTAGTGTGAGGGGTTATGTCAGTAGTCTAGTGTGAGGGGTTGTGTCAGTAGTCTAGTGTGAGGGCTTGTGTCAGTAGTCTAGTGTGAGGGGTTATGTCAGTAGTCTAGTGTGAGGGGTTATGTCAGTAGTCTAGTGTGAGGGGTTGTGTCAGTAGTCTAGTGTGAGGGGTTGTGTCAGTAGTCTAGTGTGAGGAGTTATGTCAGTAGTCTAGTGTGAGGGGTTGTGTCAGTAGTCTAGTGTGAGGGGTTGTGTCAGCAGTCTAGTGTGAGGGGTTGTGTCAGTAGTCTAGTGTGAGGGGTTTTATCAGTAGTCTAGTGTGAGGGGTTGTGTCAGTAGTCTAGTGTGAGGGGTTGTGTCAGTAGTCTAGTGTGAGGGGTTATATCAGTAGTCTAGTGTGAGGGGTTGTGTCAGTAGTCTAGTGTGAGGGGTTGTGTCAGTAGTCTAGTGTGAGGGGTTGTGTCAGTAGTCTAGTGTGAGGGGTTGTGTCAGCAGTCTAGTGTGAGGGGTTATGTCAGTAGTCTAGTGTGAGGGGTTATAACAGTAGTCTAGTGTGAGGGGTTGTGTCAGTAGTCTAGTGTGAGGGGTTATGTCAGTAGTCTAGTGTGAGGGGTTGTGTCAGTAGTCTAGTGTGAGGGCTTGTGTCAGTAGTCTAGTGTGAGGGGTTATGTCAGTAGTCTAGTGTGAGGGGTTATGTCAGTAGTCTAGTGTGAGGGGTTGTGTCAGTAGTCTAGTGTGAGGGGTTGTGTCAGTGGTCTAGTGTGAGTGGTTATAACAGTAGTCTAGTGTGAGGGGTTGTGTCAGTAGTCTAGTGTGAGGGGTTATGTCAGTAGTCTAGTGTGAGGGGTTATGTCAGTAGTCTAGTGTGAGGGGTTGTGTCAGTAGTCTAGTGTGAGGGGTTATAGCAGTAGTCTAGTGTGAGGGGTTATGTCAGTAGTCTAGTGTGAGGGGTTATAGCAGTAGTCTAGTGTGAGGGGTTGTGTCAGTAGTCTAGTGTGAGGGGTTGTGTTAGTAGTCTAGTGTGAGGGGTTGTGTCAGTAGTCTAGTGTGAGGGGTTGTGTCAGTAGTCTAGTGTGAGGAGTTATGTCAGTAGTCTAGTGTGAGGGGTTGTGTCAGTAGTCTAGTGTGAGGGGTTGTGTCAGCAGTCTAGTGTGAGGGGTTGTGTCAGTAGTCTAGTGTGAGGGGTTTTATCAGTAGTCTAGTGTGAGGGGTTGTGTCAGTAGTCTAGTGTGAGGGGTTGTGTCAGTAGTCTAGTGTGAGGGGTTGTGTCAGTAGTCTAGTGTGAGGGGTTGTGTCAGTAGTCTAGTGTGAGGGGTTGTGTCAGTAGTCTAGTGTGAGGGGTTGTGTCAGCAGTCTAGTGTGAGGGGTTATGTCAGTAGTCTAGTGTGAGGGGTTATAACAGTAGTCTAGTGTGAGGGGTTGTGTCAGTAGTCTAGTGTGAGGGGTTATGTCAGTAGTCTAGTGTGAGGGGTTATGTCAGTAGTCTAGTGTGAGGGGTTGTGTCAGTAGTCTAGTGTGAGGGGTTGTGTCAGTAGTCTAGTGTGAGGGGTTGTGTCAGTAGTCTAGTGTGAGGGGTTGTGTCAGCAGTCTAGTGTGAGGGGTTATGTCAGTAGTCTAGTGTGAGGGGTTATAACAGTAGTCTAGTGTGAGGGGTTGTGTCAGTAGTCTAGTGTGAGGGGTTATGTCAGTAGTCTAGTGTGAGGGGTTGTGTCAGTAGTCTAGTGTGAGGGCTTGTGTCAGTAGTCTAGTGTGAGGGGTTATGTCAGTAGTCTAGTGTGAGGGGTTATGTCAGTAGTCTAGTGTGAGGGGTTATGTCAGTAGTCTAGTGTGAGGGGTTGTGTCAGTAGTCTAGTGTGAGGGGTTATATCAGTAGTCTAGTGTGAGGGGTTGTGTCAGTGGTCTAGTGTGAGGGGTTGTGTCAGTAGTCTAGTGTGAGTGGTTATAACAGTAGTCTAGTGTGAGGGGTTATGTCAGTAGTCTAGTGTGAGGGGTTGTGTCAGTAGTCTAGTGTGAGTGGTTATAACAGTAGTCTAGTGTGAGGGGTTATGTCAGTAGTCTAGTGTGAGGGGTTGTGTCAGTAGTCTAGTGTGAGGGGTTGTGTCAGTAGTCTAGTGTGAGGGGTTGTGTCAGTAGTCTAGTGTGAGGGGTTATGTCAGTAGTCTAGTGTGAGGGGTTATAGCAGTAGTCTAGTGTGAGGGGTTATGTCAATAGTCTAGTGTGAGGGGTTATAGCAGTAGTCTAGTGTGAGGGGTTATGTCAGTAGTCTAGTGTGAGGGGTTATATCAGTAGTCTAGTGTGAGGGGTTATAGCAGTAGTCTAGTGTGAGGGGTTATAGCAGTAGTCTAGTGTGAGGGGTTAAAGCAGTAGTCTAGTGTGAGGGGTTATGTCAGTAGTCTAGTGTGAGGGGTTATGTCAGTAGTCTAGTGTGAGGGGTTATGTCAGGGGAAACAGTGTTGCGGTAGTCTAGTGTGTGGTGCAGGAATAATGACAAGCGAACCTGGGGAGCTTTGTTTTCACATTGCCCTAATCAAGCGAACCGATCTCAGACCTCCTCTCGAGATTGTCTCAGCTTCAGGGGTTCTTTTGAGGGTCTGAATTCACTTGGAGTGTTTACCCTGCACTAAAAAAATGCACTGAGTTCACAAAAAAATGTCTCAATTGGACCAAGTGTGAAAACACCCTTAGATGTTATCAAATCATAGTCCTCTATTGTATCTTCTCCCTCCCTCCCTCCCTCCCTCCCTCCCTCCCTCCCTCCCTCCCTCCCTCCCTCCCTCTCTATCCTTCCATCCTTCTCTCCCTCCCTTCCTTTCTTCCTCCCGCCCATCCCTTCCTCCTTTCCTCCCGCCCATCCCTCCCTCCCTCCCTCCCTCCCTCCCTCCCTCCCTCCCTCCCTCCCTCCCTCCCTCCCTCCCTCCCTCCCTCCCTCTCTATCCTTCCATCCTTCTCTCCCTCCCTTCCTTCCTTCCTCCCGCCCATCCCTTCCTCCTTTCCTCCCGCCCATCCCTCCCTCCCTCCCTCCCTCCCTCCCTCCCTCCCTCCCTCCCTCCCTCCCTCCCTCCCTCCCTCCCTCCCTCCCTCCCTCTCCATCCTTCCCTCCCTCCCTTCCTCCCGCCCATCCCTCCCTCCCTGCCTCCCTCTCCATCCCTCCCTCCCTTCCTCCCGCCCATCCCTCCCTCCCTGCCTCCCTCTCCATCCCTCCCTCCCTCCCTCCCTCCCTCCCTCCCTCCCTCCCTCCCTCCCTCCCTCCCTCCCTCCCTCCCTCCCTCCCTCCCTCTCCATCCTTCCCTCCCTCCCTTCCTCCCTCCCTCCCTCCCTCCCTCCCTGCCTCCCTCTCCATCCCTCCCTCCCTCCCTCTCTCCCTCCCTCCCTCCCTCCCTCCCTCCCTCCCTCTCCCTCCCTCCCTGCCTCCCCCTCCCTCCCTCCCTCCCTCCCTCCCTCCCTCCCTCTCCCTCCCTCCCTCCCTCCCTCCCTCCCTCCCTCCCTCCCTCTCCCTCCCTCCCTCCCTCCCTCCCTCCCTCCCTCCCTACCTGCTGATGAAAGGTTTGATGCCTTCTCCGGTGATGGGGGCCATACTCATGGGCATGGGCATGGGTGTAGACAGCCAATAGGAGTAGTCGTTACGGGAGGCGAAGTTACACACGTTGTTGATGTTACAGAACATGAATGGCATGGTGCTGAACCGACGCAGGCAACTACCAGCAGTACCTGACAAATGAGACGAGAGAGGGAGTGAGGAGAGGATAGAGGGAGCGGAGGAAAGGGAACAGAAGAAAACAGGAAATAATAAGTGAAGAGAAGATTTGAGGTTAATACTGTGAGTTGCTTCTCTCACAACAAAAACCATCTGTGTTCATGAATGTCATCGTGTATCTCCAGTCTCCATTCTTACCCAGGTCATGTCTGTGCGCCCTCTCATTACTCTCTCTGTGTGTGTGTGTGTGTGTGTGTGTGTGTGTCTTACCTAGGTCCTGTCCGTGTGCCCTCTCATTACTCTCTCTCTGTGTGTGTGTGTGTGTCTTACCTAGGTCTTGTCTGTACACCCTCTCATTACTCTCTCTCTCTCTCTGTGTGTGTGTGTGTGTGTGTGTGTGTGTGTGTGTGTGTGTGTGTGTGTGTGTGTGTGTGTGTGTGTGTGTCTTACCTAGGTCATGTCCGTGTGCCCTCTCATTACTCTCTGTGTGTGTGTGTGTGTGTGTGTCTTACCTAGGTCCTGTCCGTGTGCCTTCTCATTACTCTGTGTGTGTGTGTGTGTCTGTGTGTGTCTTACCTAGGTCCTGTCCGTGTGCCCTCTCATTACTCTCTCTCTGTGTGTGTGTGTGTGTGTGTGTGTGTGTGTGTGTGTGTGTGTGTGTGTGTGTTACCTAGGTCCTGTCCGTGTGCCCTCTCATTACTCTCTCTCTCTCTCTGTGTGTGTGTGTGTCTTACCTAGGTCCTGTCCGTGTGCCCTCTCATTACTCTGTGTGTGTGTGTGTGTGTGTGTGTGTGTGTGTGTGTGTGTGTGTGTGTGTGAGTGTGTGTGTGTGTGTGTGTGTCTTACCTAGGTCCTGTCCGTGTGCCCTCTCATTACTCTCTCTCTCTGTGTGTGTGTGTGTGTGTGTGTGTGTGTCTGTGTGTGTGTGTGTGTGTCTTACCTAGGTCCTGTCCGTGTGCCCTCTCGTTGCCCTGTACGTAGAGCAGAGAGAACCCGTCGTAGATGAGGCTGGTCCCTTCGGGGCAGTTAGGGACATATTCAGCCTGGCTGTGTCTCGAGATCAGGAAGCCATGGGTCACAGAGGCTGAGCCGGGGTTACCTGGGGGGCCCTGCTGACCATCTGAACCAGTGGGACCTGGGTACCCACGCTGACCTGAGAACAGGGGATAGAATGGACATTAAACAACTCAATACACTTAATGAACAATACTATAGTTTACTTGATTTTAGTTTATTTGACACTTCTTGAGCTGTGTATTGGAGAGTAGGAGCCTAGGAGAGATATAGGAGACAAAGGGGACAATAATAATAACATGACATTAATATGAATATTATTGATATTAATATGAATCCATTTTAATAAATTGTTCCAGCATGGAGTATCAGTTGGCCAAACTATTTCTGGTTTGCTCTGGCAAACCTGGGTCAAAACGTGAAAAAACTTCTCAAATAGTTGGTTCAGTTTGGTCGGTACAGTGGACCCTGTGGAATAGTCCCAAAAATGGAAAACTTCAAGTTAAATCAAAATGTACCTCAACGTATTTGATCAAGGTTTGTCTGATGACTCAACCTTGTCTACACCGTCCAGTCATTGACACAGAGAACAAGGAACATTAAGAACTCAATGAACAGAAGGCTACTATAACGAAGTTGACTTGATGGGAGTTTATTTACACTTCTAGAGCTATGTATTGTAATGACTATTATTTTGTCACTATGGCCTATTTATTGCACACCTTATCTGCACACACTGTATATATATATATATATATTTTTTTTTTAAATTCCTTTTTCCCTAATTGGTATCCAATTAGTAGTAGTTACTGTCTTCTCTCATCGCTGCAACTCCTATACGGACTCGGGAGAGGCGAAGGTCAAGAGCCATGCGTCCTCCGAAACACAACCCAACCAAGCCGCACTGCTTCTTGACAGAACGCACATTCACCATCGGGTTCTTGGTCACTTCCCTGACCAAGGCCATTCTCGCCCGATTGCTCAGTTTGGCTGGGCGGCCAGCTCTAGGAAGAGTCTTGGTGGTTCCAAACTTCTTCCATTTAAGAATGATGGAGGCCACTGTGTTATTGGGGACCTTCAATGCTGCAGACATTTTTTGGTAACCTTCCCCAGATCTGTGCCTCAACACAATCTTGTCTCGGCGCTCTACGGACAATTCATTCGAACTCATGGCTTGGTTTTTGCTCTGACATGCACTGTCAACTGTGGGACCTTATACAGACAGATGTGTGACTTTCCAAATCATGTCGGGGCGGCAAGTAGCCAAGTGGTTAGAGTGTTGAACTACTAACCGGAAGGTTACAAGAGCGAATCCCTGAGCTGACAAGGTAAAAATCTGTCGTTCTGCCCCTGAACAACATAATAAGAATTTGTTCTAAACTGACTTGCCTAGTAAAATAAATGTCCAATCAATTGAATATACCACAGGTGGACTCCAATCAAGTTGTAGAAACATCTCAAGGATGATCAATGGAAACAGGATGCACCTGAGTTCAATTTAGAGTCTCATAGCAAAGGGTCTGAATACTTACATAAATAAGATATTTCTGTTTGATTTTTTAACTTGCAAACATTTCTAAAAACATGTTTTCGCTTTGTCATTATGGGGTATTGTGTGTAGATTGCAAAAAAAATTATATATATTTAATCCATTTTAGAAAAGGCTGTAACGCAACAAAATATGAAAAAAGTCAAGGGGTCTGAATATTTACAGGCACTGTACATGACTGACATTCACAATGGAAGGTTAGGTCTGTGTAACATAGAATATGTACTCCAGATTTTAAACATTATTCGTAGGCTAGATGGAAGGTTAGGTCTGGGCGGCAAGTAGCCTAGCGGTTCAAGTCACTGCGCTGACTAGGTGAAAAATCTGTTTCTGTGCCCTTGAGCAAGGCTAAGGACCTGAGCAAGATGGAAGGTTAAGTCTGTGTAACATAGAGTATGTAGTTCAGGAGGTTTGAACCATTATTAGTGTTCTATGGACCTGAGCCAGATTGCAATCTTACCTGGCTGTCCGGCGGGTCCAGAGTCTCCCTTGCGGCCGAAGGCTCCACTGAATCCTGGGGGTCCTTCAGGACCGGGGTCCCCTGGTTGACCGGGCTGACCTGAAACAGACCAGAGGACTCAGTGAGTGGTCTCCATTTGAGGGGAAAACTAGCTTCCTCCAGTAACTAGCTAACTGCAGCTTTAAGCCTTCTCTGGCAAAAACGAAGCCGACTGTAACTTTATAAATTAAGTCCTGTGTCAAACAGACACTGGGTGTGACAGTCCAATGACCTGAGCGTCCCTCCTGTCCGGGGGGTCCTTGGGAGCCACGGTTGCCTGGCAGACCTGAAGGGCCAGGGGGGCCACGTTCTCCCTTCAGCATGATGGGGGTCGCAGCGACACCTGGGTCGCCTTGGATTCCTGGAGTTAACAAAGACGGGGGTCAGAGTGTATGTGTGTATGTGTGTGTGTGTGATCGCTAACAGACACCCACTGCTTTCAGCCATTCATCTTTCTGGTGTTTCTCCTTTAGGGTGCAACACTAGACTCACCAGCAGGACCAGGATCTCCAGGATCTCCAGGCAGACCGGATGATCCAGGGCTTCCAGATTCTCCCTTTAGTCCTGGAGTGGAAAAAGAGAGGGAGGAGAGAGGGAAAAGGAGGAGAGAGGGAGGAGAGAAGGAGAGGGAAGGAGTGAAGAGAGATGGAGGAGAGAGGGAGAGGGAGGAGAGAGGGAGAGGGGAGGAGAGAGGGAGAGGGAAGGAGTGGAGAGAGAGGGAGAGGGGAGGAGAGAGGGAGACGGGAGGAGAGAGGGAGAGGGAAGGAGTGTAGAGAGAGGGAGGAGAGAGAAAGGAGAGAAGGAGAGGGAAGGAGTGGAGAGAGTCAACGCCAGTGTTGATAATGTCAATGTTGTTGCTAATGTAAACGTATGTAATAATGCTGTTACTCGTTTACCTGGGAATCCGGGAACGCCGGGAAGTCCAATGTCTCCCTTCAGCCCGCTGCCACCAGGAGGGCCAGGAATACCCTGGTCACGTGATAGGGGAGAGGTCATGGGTCATGTAACATCACAATCCCAGATGGAATTCTAATTTACTTCACACAATCCCAAACCAACCCATAGCCCCTTTCCCTGGGTTAGGATCTATATTTGAGAGGAGAGGATCAATGAAAGCATTTTGGTCCATGATTGAAATGGAATTGATCCTGCTATCAATATCTATGGATCTAAGTTGTTTGGTTCCTTACTGGGAATCCGGGCGATCCCAATTCTCCCTTCGCTCCCGGGAAACCAGGGGATCCGGAAGATCCAGGGACTCCCTTCTCACCTTTGGTCCCTCCGCTGCCCCCAAGGCCACGAGGACCCTCGGGGCCAGGAGGACCTTCACACACAGAGGTCAGAGGTCAGAGATAACAAACAACTCAACCTGACATTATAACAAAAAACAATATTAGTAACCATAGAGTTCAAACTAGATCTATCTGATCCATCTCTATGGTTACTGTAGAACACTATCTGATCCATCTCTATGGTTACTGTTAAACACTATCTGATCCATCTCTATGGTTACTGTTAAACACTATCTGATCCATCTCTATGGTTACTGTAGAACACTATTTGATTCATCTCTATGGTTACTGTAGAACACTATCTGATCCATCTCTATGGTTACTGTAGAACACTATCTGATCCATCTCTATGGTTACTGTAGAACACTATCCGATCCATCTCTATGGTTACTGTAGAACACTATCCGATCCATCTCTATGGTTACTGCAGAACACTATCTGATCCATCTCTATGGTTACTGTAGAACACTATCTGATCCATCTCTATGGTTACTGTAGAACACTATCTGATCCATCTCTATGGTTACTGTATAACACTATCTGATCCATCTCTATGGTTACTGTTAAACACTATCTGATCCATCTCTATGGTTACTGTACTAACCTGTTGTTATACAGTTGGTTTTATGAAACTCACCCATTCAAATTTCACTGTAGCTGTATTACCTACTATACATACAACCATTTAAAAATACAGTATGAATCAGAGGACGCTATTGGGAGGAGCTATAGGAAGACGGGCTCATTGTAATTGCTGGAATGGAATGAATGTAACGGAGTCAAATAAGAGGATTCCATATGTTTGATACCGTTCCATTCATATCATCCCAGCCATTACAATGAGCCCGTCCTCCTATAGCTCCTCCCACCATCATCTTCTGGTGTGAATACAGTACAAAGGGGGAGGCGGGGGAGGGGGGGGGGGGGGGGGTAAGTGTGTGTTCAAGTGTGTTTTGTTTATTTTGGGGTGTATTCTTGTGTGTGTACAGTTTATGTGTAGCCCACAGTCCTTTGTTAGGCTACACAACCCATCCTGAAAAATTAAGAGTGGTTAGCAAATCAGCAACGCGGTAAACGAGTGCCAGTCTGTTTGTGCTATCATTCCAACAATGCAATGGAGTTGACAAGAGCACAAACGGATCAGGGACCAGGGCTAACAAAATGTCCGCTATTCAATATGAACACAGATCAGTATTATCACAACAGAACAACAGTGGTCATCATCATCAAACACCATGGAGTCTAACCTGGAGGACCTAAGTATCCCAGAATTCCCTGTATCGCAGAGCCGGGCGGCAGAATGTGCAGGGGTAAAACAAGAGTTAGCATAGACACAGGATGACTAACATCCGACACAGCCAGATCTCAAGGCAAACCAAGTAACTGTTTTAAGAAATCAGATCTTATGCAGCTTATTTTCAATATCGTTATTTCATTTAAATGAATACCTGCTTGGGGTTTGTCTGTGTACATGTATGTTGAAACGGAAGTATTTGTAATAGTTTGAAAGGGAAAGCTAAATAGTGTCAGTTCTTAAAGTATTTTGTGATAATGGAGAAAATGCTAACATCTCTATATTGTCTTACACGACATAATGCTAAATTCATGTTGATCAACTACTTCATCAACAAATGAGTCAATTCCAAGTTTAACACAATTACTGTATTTAGTGTTAGAAGTTTATGTGTTAATAACTAACATATGATTCATTCAAATTATCATCAGAAACAGTGGTTGCTAAAAAAGGTGTGGATTATTTCTAAACACGGTTTGTTTTTATAAAATCTCAGTCTGTTACCACATTTAAAGACAAAACACATGAAAACATTCTATCAAAAGGTCCTTTTAGTTAAGGTTCTCTGACCAGCGTGACTCAGAGTCTGAGATTAGCAGGAGTAAAAAAAAGCATGATCAGAAATTAAGGGAAGAAAGTCATTTATCGAATCAAAATCAAGAGATCCAAGATCATTTGGCAACACTTTGACTGCACTGTGTGTTCTAAAGTTCTAGATTTGTTTTCCAGAACAGGGTCACAGTGAGATGAAATCTTTATGTATCTTTATGTATCTTTATGTATCTTTATGTACATATTCTTTATCCCCTTACACTTGTGTCTATAAGGTAGTAGTTTTGGAATTGTTAGCTAGATTACTTGTTGGTTATTACTGCATTGTCGGAACTAGAAGCACAAGCATTTCGCTACACTCACATTAACATCTGTTAACCATGTGTATGTGTGACAAATAAAATTTGATTTTTATTTGAGTTCTAAATGTTGTTCTAGGTCAGGAGAACATGCAGTACGACAGAAGCCTGGGTACATGAACTCTGACTTGAGGGACCTGGTCACTGACACGCATGTCATCAGAGGGGGTGGGGCCACACCACAGGGGGTGGAGTCAAGCCACAGGAAACAGGAAGTACATCCCATCGCGCTCAACACTATATGGGGATGACGCTAGTCACACACCGAGCTGGGCTAGTAGTACTGGGCTCAATAATGCTTGATATAATATTATTAATGTGAAGAAAATACAGGTACCTAAACAATGGAAAATGAGGGAAAATGAGGGATACAAAGTATATTGAAAGCAGGTGCTTCCACACAGGTGTGATCCCTGAGCTATTTAAACAATTAACATCCCATCATGCTTAGCGTCATGTATAAAAATGCTGGGCAGGCTATTCGTTTGGCTACCATGGCTATGCCCCCATAGGATGGTCAATACCGCCATCCACAGGACACGACCGGTCATTGAATGGTTTGATGAGCCTGAACAACGATGTAAACCATATGAAATGGCCGTCACAGTCATCAGATCTCAACACTTCTGAGAGAGTTTGGAGCGGCGTCTGAGACAGCGTTTTCCACCACAGGTCAAACAAAACACCAAGTGATGGAATTTGTTACATCTCTCCGATTGAGCTCCAGACACTTGTAGAATCGAGGCCAAATTGCAGAGAAGCTGTTCTGGCTTGTGGTGTCTGTGGTGTGGTGTGGTTAGGTGTGGTGGCTGTGGTGTGGTGTGGTGTGGTTAAGTGTGGTGGCTGTGGTGTGGTGTGGTGTGGTGGCTGTGGTGTGGTGTGGTGTGGTGTGGTGTGGTGTGGTGGTGTGGTGTGGTGGTATGGTGTGGTGTGGTGTGGTGGCTGTGGTGTGGTTAGGTGTGGTGGCTGTGGTGTGGTGTGGTGGCTGTGGTGTGGTGTGGTGTGGTGGCTGTGGTGTGGTGTGGTGGCTGTGGTGTGGTGTAGTGTGGTGTGGTGTGGTGGCTGTGGTGTGGTGTGGTGTGGTGTGGTGGCTGTGGTGTGGTGGCTGTGGTGTGGTGGCTGTGGTGTGGTGTGGTGTGGTGGTGTGGTGTGGTGGTATGGTGTGGTGGTATGGTGTGGTGTGGTGGCTGTGGTGTGGTGTAGTGTGGTGTGGTGGCTGTGGTGTGGTGTGGTGGCTGTGGTGTGGTGTGGTGTGGTGGCTGTGGTGTGGTGTGGTGGCTGTGGTGTGGTGTAGTGTGGTGTGGTGGCTGTGGTGTGGTGTGGTGGTATGGTGTGGTGTGGTGTGGTGGCTGTGGTGTGGTGGCTGTGGTGTGGTGTGGTGTGGTGTGGTGGTGTGGTGTGGTGGTATGGTGTGGTGGTATGGTGTGGTGTGGTGGCTGTGGTGTGGTGTAGTGTGGTGTGGTGGCTGTGGTGTGGTGTGGTGGCTGTGGTGTGGTGTGGTGTGGTGGCTGTGGTGTGGTGTGGTGGCTGTGGTGTGGTGTAGTGTGGTGTGGTGGCTGTGGTGTGGTGTGGTGGTATGGTGTGGTGTGGTGTGGTGTGGTGGCTGTGGTGTGGTTGGTGTGGTGTGGTGTGGTTGGTGTGGCTGTGGTGTGGTGTGGTGTGGTGGCTGTGGTTGGTGTGGTGTGGTGTGGTGGCTGTGGTGTGGTGTGATGTGGTGGTGTGGTGGTGTGGTGTGGTGGTGTGGTGGTGTGGTGTGGTGTGGTGGTGTGGTGTGGTGTGGTGGCCCAACGCCCTATTAAGACACTTCATGTTGGTGTTTCCTTTATTTTGGCAGTTACCTGTATGTGTAACTAGATCTCTAATATAAGATACTTTTGGGAGGTATTTTCTAGTACAGCTATAGGTGGTAAGGAGATGGTGATTTGAGGAAATCGAATAGGATGCTATAGACACCTGAAACTCAACTCTGGACCTGGAAGCCAGATCCACTTTGTGTTTTCATTGTTCCCCTCTAATCAGGGACTGATTTAGACCTGGGACACCAAGGTGGGTGCAATTAATGACCAGGTAGAACAGAAAACCAGCAGGCTCCGGACCTCGTAGGGTCAGAGTTGAATACCGCTGGCATAAAGGATTATAGACCTATAGAAGTCCCCTTTTAGTCACACTGATGAAACCAAGATTGAACTCTTTGGCCTGAATGTCAAGCATCACGTCTGCAGGAAACCTGGCACCATCCCTACGGTGGTGTGGTGGCTGTGGTGTGGTGTGGTGTGGTGTGGTGGTGTGGTGTGGTGGTATGGTGTGGTGTGGTGTGGTGGCTGTGGTGTGGTGTGGTTAGGTGTGGTGGCTGTGGTGTGGTGTGGTGGCTGTGGTGTGGTGTGGTGGCTGTGGTGTGGTGTGGTGGCTGTGGTGTGGTGTAGTGTGGTGTGGTGTGGTGGCTGTGGTGTGGTGTGGTGTGGTGTGGTGGCTGTGGTGTGGTGGCTGTGGTGTGGTGTGGTGTGGTGGTGTGGTGTGGTGGTATGGTGTGGTGTGGTGGCTGTGGTGTGGTGTAGTGTGGTGTGGTGGCTGTGGTGTGGTGTGGTGGCTGTGGTGTGGTGTGGTGTGGTGGCTGTGGTGTGGTGTGGTGGCTGTGGTGTGGTGTAGTGTGGTGTGGTGGCTGTGGTGTGGTGTGGTGGTATGGTGTGGTGTGGTGTGGTGTGGTGGCTGTGGTGTGGTGTGGTGTGGTTGGTGTTGTGTGGTGTGGTGTGGTTGGTGTGGCTGTGGTGTGGTGTGGTGGCTGTGGTTGGTGTGGTGTGGTGTGGTGGCTGTGGTGTGGTGTGATGTGGTGGTGTGGTGGTGTGGTGTGGTGGTGTGGTGTGGTGTGGTGGTGTGGTGGTGTGGTGGTGTGGTGTGGTGTGGTGGTGTGGTGTGGTGTGGTGGTGTGGTGGCCCAACGCCCTATTAAGACACTTCATGTTGGTGTTTCCTTTATTTTGGCAGTTACCTGTATGTGTAACTAGATCTCTAATATAAGATACTTTTGGGAGGTATTTTCTAGTACAGCTATAGGTGGTAAGGAGATGGTGATTTGAGGAAATCGAATAGGATGCTATAGACACCTGAAACTCAACTCTGGACCTGGAAGCCAGATCCACTTTGTGTTTTCATTGTTCCCCTCTAATCAGGGACTGATTTAGACCTGGGACACCAAGGTGGGTGCAATTAATGACCAGGTAGAACAGAAAACCAGCAGGCTCCGGACCTCGTAGGGTCAGAGTTGAATACCGCTGGCATAAAGGATTATAGACCTATAGAAGTCCCCTTTTAGTCACACTGATGAAACCAAGATTGAACTCTTTGGCCTGAATGTCAAGCATCACGTCTGCAGGAAACCTGGCACCATCCCTACGGTGGTGTGGTGGCTGTGGTGTGGTGTGGTGTGGTGTGGTGGTGTGGTGTGGTGGTATGGTGTGGTGTGGTGTGGTGGCTGTGGTGTGGTGTGGTTAGGTGTGGTGGCTGTGGTGTGGTGTGGTGGCTGTGGTGTGGTGTGGTGGCTGTGGTGTGGTGTGGTGTCTGTGGTGTGGTGTGGTGGCTGTGGTGTGGTGTGGTGTGGTGTGGTGTGGTGTGGTGGCTGTGGTGTGGTGGCTGTGGTGTGGTGGGTGTGGTGTGGTGGTGTGGTGTGGTGGTGTGGTGTGGTGGTATGGTGTGGTGTGGTGGCTGTGGTGTGGTGTAGTGTGGTGTGGTGGCTGTGGTGTGGTGTGGTGGCTGTGGTGTGGTGTGGTGTGGTGGCTGTGGTGTGGTGTGGTGGCTGTGGTGTGGTGTAGTGTGGTGTGGTGGCTGTGGTGTGGTGTGGTGGTATGGTGTGGTGTGGTGTGGTGGCTGTGGTGTGGTGTGGTGTGGTTGGTGTTGTGTGGTGTGGTGTGGTTGGTGTGGCTGTGGTGTGGTGTGGTGGCTGTGGTTGGTGTGGTGTGGTGTGGTGGCTGTGGTGTGGTGTGATGTGGTGGTGTGGTGGTGTGGTGTGGTGGTGTGGTGGTGTGGTGTGGTGTGGTGGTGTGGTGTGGTGTGGTGGCCCAACGCCCTATTAAGACACTTCATGTTGGTGTTTCCTTTATTTTGGCAGTTACC
>NC_143030.1:13449592-13462092 GCF_057628025.1 Oncorhynchus mykiss
AGATTAGCGCAGTTGGCCAAATAGAGTTCATTCACAACACTCCAACTATGATTCATCTATCAATCAGTTCACTGACAACACTAATCAATCAATTCACTGACAACACTAATCAATCAGTTCACTGACAACACTAATCAATCAGTTCACTGAAAACACTTAATTTATATATATAACATGATGGTGATGATATGAGGTTATAGAACATGATGGTGATGGTGATGATATGAGGTTATAGAACATGATGGTGATGGTGATGATATGAGGTTATATAACATGATGGTGATGATATGAGGTTATACAACATGATGGTGATGGTATGAGGTTATATAACATGATGGTGATGTTGATGGTGGGGATATGAGGTTATCAGCTGGCTGACACCCACCTGGGAAGCCCATCTCTCCCATGTTGCCTTTAAGTCCTTGGCTTCCTGGTGAGCCTGATCCTCCAGGGATACCCATGTCTCCTTTGGGACCTGAAGATATTACGTAAAGAATGGTAAATAATCCATACATGACATTAGAGGTCTCGTTTGGGACCGGAGCACAACGGAAAGAGAATGTTAGGAGTGACTGTTCAGTAGAGGACATTATGGAGAACATTCTGGTGCTCAATGACAACTTTAGACATAGGTATTTTATAAGCCCATGTTGGTTAGGCATTTCTGAAGATGCAAGACACTAATAATGAAATAATTAATATCTGAACGGCATATTGAAGTCAACAGGAAACATTATCAAGTAAGATCTCTAGGTAGGATGACTGTACTATAGGATGACTGTGCTATAGGATGACTGTACTATATGATGACTGTACTATAGGATGACTGTACTATAGGATTACTGTACTATAGGATGACTGTACTATAGGATGACTGTACTATAGGATGACTGTACTATAGGATGACTGTGCTATAGGATGACTGTACTATAGGATGACTGTGCTATAGGATGACTGTGCTATAGGATGACTGTACTATAGGATGACTGTACTATAGGATGACTGTACTATAGGATGACTGTACTATAGGATGACTGTACTATAGGATGACTGTACTATAGGATGACTGTACTATAGGATGACTGTGCTATAGGATGACTGTACTATAGGATGACTGTACTATAGGATGACTGTGCTATAGGATGACTGTACTATAGGATGACTGTACTATAGGATGACTCTACTATAGGATGACTGTACTATAGGATGACTGTTCTATAGGATGACTGTACTATAGGATTACTGTGCTATAGGATGACTGTACTATAGGATGACTGTAGCATAGGATGACTGTACTATAGGATGACTGTACTATAGGATGACTGTAGTATAGGATGACTGTACTATAGGATGACTGTGCTATAGGATGACTGTACTATAGGATTACTGTGCTATAGGATGACTGTACTATAGGATTACTGTGCTATAGGATGACTGTACTATAGGATTACTGTACTATAGGATGACTGTACTATAGGATGACTGTACTATAGGATGACTACTATATGATGACTGTACTATAGGATGACTACTATAGGATGACTGTTCTATAGGATTACTGTCCTATAGGATGACTGTACTATAGGATTAATGTGCTATAGGATGACTGTGCTATAGGATGACTGTGCTATAGGATGACTGTGCTATAGGATGACTGTACTATAGGATGACTGTACTATATGAGGACTGTGCTATAGGATGACTGTACTATAGGATGACTGTGCTATAGGATGACTGTGCTATAGGATGACTGTACTATAGGATGACTGTACTATAGGATGACTGTACTATAGGATGACTCTACTATATGATGACTCTGCTATAGGATTACTGTACTATAGGATGACTGTGCTATAGGATGACTGTACTATCAAATTTCAATCAAATTTATTTTATATAGCCCTTCGTACATCAGCTGATATCTCAAAGTGCTGTACAGAAACCCAGCCTAAAACCCCAAACAGCAAGCAATGCAGGTGAAGAAGCACGGTGGCTAGGAAAAACTCCCTAGAAAGGCCAAAACCTAGGAAGAAACCTAGAGAGGAACCAGGCTATGTGGGGTGGCCAGTCCTCTTCTGGCTGTGCCGGGTGGAGATTATAACAAAACATGGTCAAGATGTTCAAATGTTCATAAATGACCAGCATGGTCGAATAATAATAAGGCAGAATAGTTGAAACTGGAGCAGCAGCACAGTCAGGTGGACTGGGGACAGCAAGGAGTCATCATGTCAGGTATTCCTGGGGCATGGTCCTACTGGTACTATAGGATGACTGTGCTATAGGATGACTGTGCTATAGGATGACTGTACTATAGGATGACTGTACTATAGGATGACTGTACTATAGGATGACTGTACTATAGGATGACTCTACTATATGATGACTCTACTATATGATGACTCTACTATATGATGACTGTACTATAGGATGACTGTACTATAGGATGACTGTAGTATAGGATGACTGTACTATAGGATGACTGTACTATATGATGACTCTACTATATGATGACTCTACTATATGATGACTGTACTATAGGATGACTGTACTATAGGATGACTGTACTATAGGATGACTGTACTATATGATGACTGTACTATAGGATGACTGCACTATAGGATGACTCTACTATATGATGACTGTACTATAGGATGACTGTACTATAGGATGACTGTACTATAGGATGACTGCACTATAGGATGACTGCACTATAGGATGACTGTACTATAGGATGACTGTACTATAGGATGACTGTACTATAGGATGACTTTACTATAGGATGAATGTACTATAGGATGACTTTACTATAGGATGACTGTACTATAGGATGAATGTACTATTGGATGAATGTACTATAGGATGAATGTACTATTGGATGAATGTACTATTGGATGACTTTACAATACCTTGAGGTCCAGGTAACCCAGGTCTTCCATCCTGTCCTGGTATACCAGCGTCTCCAGGGAGACCGGAAATACCCTTCTGACCCGGCTGACCTCGCAAACCTACACAGCACAGAGACAGGATGGTTAGACATGTTTCAGTAATAGCAGTAAACATATCAAACAAGAGCTGGGCATCCATCTTTGCTGAGTGTAAGACTTTCTTCTACACTGGGGAGAACTTCTACATTCATAACGCTTGCAAAAGTGCCTAGATTTGCTATGGGAGTGCCCAGCGGAGCACCATTTTGGGCACCCTTTTATTTACTTAAATCCTGCATTTTATAGTCATTACGATCATGATAGATAGATAGATAGATAGATAGATAGATAGATAGATAGATAGATAGATAGATAGATAGATAGAAAGACCGACCAACAAACAGACATACCTGGTTCTCCTGCATCTCCTTTGGCTCCCTTGACTGAAGTGGGAGAGTTGCTGGGCCCGGGGAGTCCTACGAGACCGGGGTCTCCCCTGTCTCCCTTGAGACCTGGACTGCCGGTCCCACCTGGTCGCCCTGGGAAACCATCGTCACCTGGAGGAAGGAGACACTCAGGGTCAGAGAGTCTATTACCCGAGACACATACAGTACTAACACGTGCGTGTTTATGTGTGTGTGTGGGTTCCTTATAGCTAATGCAGCAGATGTTTAGGACTAGTTTGTTTGATCGTAAGACCTGGCATCTGTGTGATCTTGGTCCATATGTGGATCTATTGCGACTGCTGTCCTATGACTCCATGGTCTATATTGTAGCAGTCCCTTTAGGTGTGTGCTTGTGTGTGTGTGCGTGTGTGCGTGTGTGTGTGTGTGTGTGTGTGCGTGTGTGCATGTGTGTGTGTGTGTGTGTAGCTGCCTTTAGGTCCAGGGAAGCCGGGCCCTCCGGGGTTGCCAGGGGATCCCAGAGATCCAGGAGTTCCCATTACACCCATGTCTCCTTTACCACCTGTGTAAAGACAGAGAGGTAGGTTGGGGACTTTGGAAAGAGAGGTAGGTTGGGGACTTTGGAAAGAGAGGTAGGTTGGGGACTTTGGAAAGAGAGGTAGGTTGGGGACTTTGGAAAGAGAGGTAGGTTGGGGACTTTTCTGGAAGTGAAAGATGGAGCAAGAAGCATAATATGTAGACAGTCAAACACATCAAACAGAAAATAAAAACAAACTAGAGAGAGAGAAGACAGGTTACACATCATCTGACTGGCCTCCTCCCATCAACACAGGTTACACATCTTCTGACTGGCCTCCTCCCATCAACACAGGTTACACATCTTCTGACTGGCCTCCTCCCATCAACACAGGTTACACATCTTCTGACTGGCCTCCTCCCATCAACACAGATTACACATCATCTGACTGGCCTCCTCCCATCAACACAGATTACCAGGTTACACATCATCTGACTGGCCTCCTCCCCATCAACACAGGTTACACATCTTCTGACTGGCCTCCTCCCATCAACACAGGTTACACATCATCTGACTGGCCTCCTCCCATCAACACAGGTTACACATCATCTGACTGGCCTCCTCCCATCAACACAGGTTACACATCATCTGACTGGCCTCCTCCCCATCAACACAGGTTACACATCTTCTGACTGGCCTCCTCCCATCAACACAGGTTACACATCATCTGACTGGCCTCCTCCCATCAACACAGGTTACACATCATCTGACTGGCCTCCTCCCATCAACACAGGTTACACATCATCTGACTGGCCTCCTCCCATCAACACAGGTTACACATCATCTGACTGGCCTCCTCCCATCAACACAGGTTACACATCTTCTGACTGGCCTCCTCCCATCAACACAGGTTACACATCATCTGACTGGCCTCCTCCCATCAACACAGGTTACACATCTTCTGACTGGCCTCCTCCCCATCAACACAGGTTACACATCTTCTGACTGGCCTCCTCCCATCAACACAGGTTACACATCTTCTGACTGGCCTCCTCCCATCAACACAGGTTATACATCATCTGACTGGCCTCCTCCCATCAACACAGGTTACACATCATCTGACTGGCCTCCTGCCATCAACACAGGTTACACATCATCTGACTGGCCTCCTCCCATCAACACAGATTACACATCGTCTGACTGGCCTCCTCCCATCAACACAGGTTACACATCATCTGACTGGCCTCCTCCCATCAACACAGATTACACATCGTCTGACTGGCCTCCTCCCATCAACACAGGTTACACATCATCTGACTGGCCTCCTCCCATCAACACAGGTTACACATCATCTGACTGGCCTCCTCCCATCAACACAGGTTACACATCATCTGACTGGCCTCCTCCCATCAACACAGGTTACACATCATCTGACTGGCCTCCTCCCACCAACACAGGTTACACATCTTCTGACTGGCCTCCTCCCATCAACACAGGTTACACATCATCTGACTGGCCTCCTCCCATCAACACAGGTTACACATCTTCTGACTGGCCTCCTCCCATCAACACAGGTTACTTTGGGTCTTTACTGGAAGTCAGAGCATGCGTCCCTAATGACAGCCTATTCCCACTACTTTTGACAAGGGCTCTTATCAAAAGTAGTGCACTATAAAGGGAAATGGATTCCATTTAAGATGTAGTCGGAGAATAGCAAGCATCACGTGTAAAATAGTCAGTCAGAGACGTCAAACTGAAAATAATATCTTACTGGGCCATCCGTACATACATAACACAGAAAGAGACTGATTATCAGACAGAGACTGAAACAGACATATAGGCTGTGTTTACACAGGCAGCCCAATTCTGATCTTATGCCACTAATTGGTCTTTTGACCAATCTGATCCGATTTTTTGCCATTAATTGGTCAAAAGATCCGAATTGGGCTGTCTGTGTAAACTGGCAAAAGATCTGATCCAATAATTGAACAAAATATCAGATATGAGCTCCTGGGTAAACGCTGCCATAGATCAGAAAAGACGTTATCTTACCAGGCAGGCCAGGTATTCCATCGCGGCCAGGGCCACCGGGGTTACCCTGAGGACCAACTCCCCCGGGGCTGCCGGGGAAACCGGGACTTCCTCTGTCTCCTGGCAACCCTGTAATGCCCGGGCCAGGAAGACCGGGGTCTCCCTTCTCTCCATTGTTGCCTGAGTATCCTGCAACGCCGAGAATCAAGGACAGTGTCAGGACAGATTCTCACTTTCTGGTCAGCATCTGTCCCTCATCTATGACATCACAGAAAGTCAATTTTGTCAAATGCAACAACAAAAAAATTCTGTCTTGAAGGACCATAAAGCTTTTTGAGTTTGACTTGCAGTGCTAGTGGAATCTAGTGACTATTCAACACATTGTAAAGGTCACATATGTCAGTCCAGAATAAAATAACCTAATTGTATATCATTATCTCATAGCTGGAGTAATGTCATGCAGAACAGAAGTACAGTCCCTAAACCAATCAACCAATCACACAGAAATACAGTACCAATTAACCAATCAGCTGCCAAAAAGAGACTTTAGTTCAGATAGGCTGCGATACAATACCTTTCTCGCCTTGAGGTCAAAGTTCAGAGAGCGGCAGGTAAGCAGGGCAAATGTTCAAAATGGAGCTGATGGAAGGATGGAGTGGATCAGAGAATGAGAAAGAGATGTGGGGAAGGGGGGGGTGATACTCTAGGTCTATCCAACATGACATACATGAGGAAAGAGCCTTCAGAACTGAGCCCTGGGTGGAGGGGACTGGTTAGTAAGTTGTTTTGTGTACTAGCCAGGTAGAGGACAGTGTGAAGTTGTTGGTGAGGTTTTGGCTTGAACCAGAAAAGGTACATTGTGTTTAAGAGTGAGGAGAACAAATACATGAAAGGTGTGGGTGGGTGATAGCTGACAGCCACACAAGTGGAATTCGCCAAAGAGACATCGACAACACACACAAGAAAAAGAGAAAAAGATTGTTGTGAGGTGAGAAGACGAAGAACTCCCAAGATCAGGGTACGGTTACCGTCGCTGACTGACAATGCGTCTGTCTGAGACAGGATCTCCCTTAGAGACATGCTATCGCCATGTTGACATCATTCAGTGCTCAGCAAATACACCCTTTACAGGTGAACCACTTACAAACTGTTTGCAAACCCTTTGGTGCTCAAAAGCCTTGCAGTGGGGTGGCGTTACCTGCTTATTAATAACTAGTGTGACAACATAGCTTGAACCACATAGCCAGCCCACTGAGATACATCATTAACATTAATATAAGAGTCCTTAGGGTGACCATGCACATAACACTGTGTGACTGTGTGAATCCATTCTGGACATATTCAGTCATCTCAAACACAAGACACCCTGGTAAAAACAACAGGCTCACTATGTATTTTAAAATGCAGCATAAATATACATATTACATGGGGTTTCCTTTTGCATATGTTTAATATGATAACAATTCTTAGCATTGTATCTACAATATGGTGATACTAGAAGGTCTGCTGCAACCACATGCAAATGCCACCAATTCTCAATCAAATTCTATCACTCAATCTCCAATCAATATATCTATCAGAATTCATCTCTATCAATCTCAAATCTCAATCAATGCTAGCAATCTTAATCTCAATATCAGACTCAAACACCATCAATCTCTCATCAATCAGCTAGTCAAAAGTCAACTCTGTTCTGTTTGTTGTTATAAGGCTTACCTGGAGCACCAATAGGTCCTGGGGGTCCGACAGGGCCGGGGACACCCTGAGAGCCGATGGAGGGTGATCCTTGAGGGCCACGATCTCCGGTTCTACCAGGGATACCAGAGTCACCTGGGAGACAGACAGACAGGTACAGACCACACAATATAGCAATACCAACTAACTAGCTAGCTAATAAAATACTCTATATCTGGACTAAGGATATTGTTGAGCATGCTGTAGGATGCTCTAGAACGATGCTTAATCTGTGTCTGGAAAAATCATCACAGAAAGAATTTGCCTAGATTATAGTATGATATTGTTGATGTATGAAGAGACTATATGATAACATAACCATCTTAAAAATGAATTTAATTCGAAACCACTGACACACGCTTAGTCAGTATACATTAGGTGACCGGTGTGGGAATCAAACCCACAACGTCAGCGTTTCTAAGCGCCACACTCCAGCCGACCACGCCATCAGAAGTTGGAACCGTACCTTTGGCACCAGGGCCACCGTCAAAGCCGGATCGTCCTGGCAAGCCGGGGTTGCCAGGGAAACCAGAGTCTCCTTTGGGTCCAGGTAATCCTTTATCTCCGGGGAAGCCTGGTGAGCCCTGAGGACCTGACAGCCCAAAGCCTGGCTCTCCCTATCACACACACACACAAAGAAAAACTTCAATGAATATACAAACACAGACAAATGTTAACAGAGTCAACTGTGTCTGTCAGATAACTAGGTCTAAACTTGCTGTTACCCTTCACTTGATCCTATGTTATCTAGTTTGGATATTCATAGCTGTACATGTAAATTACTGTAATTAAGTCCATATACAGTAGTGGGGATGTGGTAAGCAACTTAATTCCGGGTCCACATGGCTGTCTGTTTCTAAAGTAGTAGAGTTAGTCTGTATCTATAGTAGTAGAGTTAGTCTGTATCTATAGCAGTAGAGTAAGTCTGTATCTACAGTTAGACTGTATCTATAGTAGTAGAGTTAGTCTGTATCTATAGTAGTAGAGTAAGTCTGTATCCACAGTTAGACTGTATCTATAGTAGTAGAGTTAGTCTGTATCTATAGTAGTAGAGTTAGTCTGTATCTATAGTAGTAGAGTTAGACTGTATCTATAGTAGTAGAGTTAGTCTGTATCTATAGTAGTATGTATCTATAGTAGTAGAGTTAGTCTGTATCTATAGTAGTAGAGTTAGTCTGTATCTATAGTAGTAGAGTTAGTCTGTATCTATAGTAGTAGAGTTAGTCTGTATCTATAGTAGTAGAGTTAGTCTGCATCTATAGCAGTAGAGTTAGTCTGTATCTATAGTAGTAGAGTTAGTCTGTATCTATAGTAGTAAAGTTAGTCTGTATCTATAGTAGTAGAGTTAGTCTGCATCTATAGTAGTAGAGTTAGTCTGTATCTATAGTAGTAGAGTTAGTCTGTATCTATAGTAGTAGAGTTAGTCTGTATCTATAGTAGTAAAGTTAGTCTGTATGTATAGTAGTAGAGTTAGTCTGTATCTATAGTAGTAGAGTTAGTCTGTATCTATAGCAGTAGAGTTAGTCTGTATCTATAGTAGTATGTATCTATAGTAGTAGAGTTAGTCTGTATCTATAGTAGTAGAGTTAGTCTGTATCTATAGTAGTAGAGTTAGTCTGCATCTATAGTAGTAGAGTTAGTCTGCATCTATAGTAGTAGAGTTAGTCTGTATCTATAGTAGTAAAGTTAGTCTGTATCTATAGTAGTAGAGTTAGTCTGTATCTATAGTAGTAGAGTTAGTATGTATCTATAGCAGTAGAGTTAGCCTGTATCTATAGTAGTAGAGTTAGTCTGTATCTACAGTAGTGGGGTTGTACCTTAACTCCAGGTGCACCTGGCTGTCCGGGGAACCCGTCCACACCTGGTCTACCTGGACCTCCGGGACCACCTGGCAAACCAGGTGAGCCAGGGAATCCTGCAGGCATGGACAGGTGAGATGACAGGTCAGTGATAATGATAAAAGTATACTCATCTATTTGGCACTTCTGTAAAAAACAAAAATAACTCTGTGCTAAGAGTGGCTGTTCCATCCTTTGCATCTGTCAGGGCCTTAAGCCTTGACCAAAAAGCATGTTCAATAGAGATTCTTCATTGAAAACGCTTCTTAGTCCAGGGCTAGGCTTAATCTGTGTCTGGGAAACTGGACCTTGGAGTTTGTATTATAACCATAAAGGTGAGACTGTACCTGTCCAGGTATTTAGTGTTTACCTTTAGCTCCGGGGGGTCCTGGCAGTCCGATGCCAGAGAGGCCGGGATCACCCTTGGGACCTGGTGACCCGGGGAAACCGGGCTGTCCTGGCCCGCCGGGGTTACCTGTCGACACGGAAGTGAAGACTTAGTTTTGGCAAACATTTACAACACTAGTACTAAACAGTTCACTAGTGTGTATACCTCATAGAATTACATCAAATATTCCCCCAAACAACACCAAACATCTGTCTGTTACCTCCATCCTCATTCTGGATGAAAGCTAAACTACCAGTTCTATCCATCCAGGTAAGTGTAGACCTGTGCAGGTACAGGTGTTATCTACCTGGGTTTCCAGGTAGACCGGGGTCTCCATCCTGTCCTCGGGGTCCTGGGAGGCCCTTCTCTGCTACCGTCTGACCCGGCTCCCCTTTACCTCCTACAGGTCAGAGATTATGGAGTTGGGGTACAAAAGTTGTAGTCATAGAAGAACAGCAGTTGTAGTCGTCGATGTCAGGCAAAGATAATGGTAACCAGTTGTAGTCGTCGATGCCAGACAAAGATAAAGGTAACCAGTTGTAGTCGTCGATGCCAGACAAAGATAATGGTAACCAGTTGTAGTCGTCGATGCCAGACAAAGATAATGGTAACCAGTTGTAGTCGTCGATGCCAGACAAAGATAATGGTAACCAGTTGTAGTCGTCGATGCCAGACAAATCAACATTTTAGATACTACTTCTCTGATCATCAAGAATATCAACCAACGTATCTCACCTGGTGCTCCAGGTGTTCCCGTTCTCCCTGAGACACCTTGGACACCCTTCTCTCCGGGGGGCCCCTGGGGGCCGAAGCCTGGGGATCCGGTGGCACCCCTATCACCTGGGAGACCCTGCAAACCGGGCTCACCTGGAGGTCCTCGCTCACCCTTCACTAATAGAGATCCCTGCAGAGAGAGAGCGAGAGCGCGAGAGTGCGAGAGAGAGAGAGAGAGAGAGAGAGTTAATATAGAATGCTATGTTGTGGGAGAGATGGATGGATGGTTGGATGGAGGGATAGAGGTAAGGGAAAGGGGGATACCTAGGCAGTTGTACAACTGAAAGTATTTAACTGAAATGTGCAGGGGACTGCCATATTCGACATTCACGTCTTCGGAGTCTGGGAAACAGTGGATTAACTGCCTTGCTTAGGGGCAGAATGACAGATGTTTACCTTGTCAGCTTGGGGATTCAATCTAGTAACCTTTTGGTTACTGGCCCAATGCTCTAACCTCTAGGTAGGGGTGGGATGGAGGGAAAGAGAAAAGCTGAAGCGACGGATGGATGAATGAATGGATAGATGGACGGATGGTTGGATGGAGGGATAGAGGTAAGGGGATGGAGGGATGAATGAATGGATAGATGGATGGATGGTTGGATGGAGGGATAGAGGTAGAGATGGAGGGATAGAGATAAGGGGATGGATGGATGGATGGAAAGAGGGATAGAGTAACGAAGAAATGGCGGGAGTGAAGAACGGTTGGATGGATGAAGGGAGGGAGGGATGATAACTGGAGGGATGAAGGGGAGAGAGAGGAAAACATTGCTACTCACAGATGATCCTTTGGCTCCAGGAGCTCCAGGACCTCCATCGCGACCAGGTCTTCCGTCCAGACCAGGCAGGCCAGCGGGTCCTGGAAACCCTGTGTCTCCCTTATCTCCGCTCACCCCATTCACAGCGGTAGTCTCACCTGGGTCACCCTTCTCTCCTGGGAAACCAGGGGCACCCTGGGGACCGGGCAAACCCTGGGGGAGAGAGCGGGATAGAGGAAAGAGAGATGGAAGGATGGAGGGGTCAGTTAGATACTCTATCCAGGCTATTATAGACACTTAGGGACAGTTTCCATGAAACTGATTAAGCCTAATCCAAGACTAAAAAGCATTTTCAATGGAGATTCTCTAATTGGTGTCCAGGAAACAGGCCCTAAATTAGTCAGTCAGCCTCTAGGTTAGCCTACTATAAAGTGTTGACCCAGTTTCAGACCAGCTTCAATCCATTGTCAATATGAGCTAGGTGGGGCTAAATCCAATGTTCTTATGTTTAATAATAATACCATTCAAAACATTAGTACCTAGAATTGTGTGGGTTTGAAAACAGGAAGTGGGGGTTTGAAAACAGGAAGTAGGACATTAAAAGCAATAAGTACTTACAGAAGAACCTGAGGGCCCTGGGCCGCCTGGGAATCCTCTGTCACCTTTAGCCCCTGGTCCTCCAGGTGCCCCTGACAGTGGAGGAGAGAGGGAGGAGAGAGGGAGGAGAGAGGGAGACGAGGAGGGAGGGAGGAGAGAGGGAGACGAGGAGGTGAGAGGAGAGAAGGATGAGAGAGCGGTGTTATGTAGAGTATTGTGTTGCGGTGGCCTGCAACTTGACAAATCAGCTGTCTGTTATCTCCTCTCTACTTGGTCCTACCAGGTGAGGATATACAGAACCAGGTAGAGAGATAAGTGACCAGGTGAGAGGGGTGCAGTCTTACCTGGGAACCCAGGAGGTCCGGGTGGGCCTCGTGCTCCAGGGACACTGTTGCCTCTGGAGAAACAGTTAACGCAGGTGTCTCCCTTCTCACCTGAAACACAGACGGACAGACATGGATGTCAGACACAGTCCCAGTTTTGGCATCAACGTCAATAATACATTAGTCAGGGTTGGGGAGTAACGGATTACATGTCA
>NC_143030.1:13467092-13517092 GCF_057628025.1 Oncorhynchus mykiss
GTAGATATGTACACATATTCCGTGTGTAAAGCAACTCACCTTTGGACCAGGAAGACCAGGAGGCCCGGGACGACCCTACAAAATGGCACACAACTTTATTAACAACACATTAACAACTTTATTAAGAAAATCTATAACTATTAATAGAATAATAAAACGTTATAATGATGCAAACTACGTTGGATCAGTTCTTACCCAGTTAGCACATAACGTTCTGAGAACTATATGTTTCTTAGGTGGGAATTTCAATACTTTAGCATAACGTTCCTACAGGTTTCCTCATGGTTCTACTTATAGCAATATTCTAAAATTGTTCAGAGAATGTTAAGAAATACAATTTTTCTGTGGGAATTTAGGTACTTCAGCATGATGGTTTCTACATGTTTCCTCGTGGTTCTATTTAAAGTCATGTTCTCAGAACATTAAGAAAACTTTCCATAAAAACCTCAAGAAAACATTAGTAACATTCAATCAACATTCTAAGAATGCAATTTCAAAACAAATACCCTCCATTCTCAGCATCAACAAAACTCTATCTATCTTGTTAAGTGTGTTCAGGTGTGTTGGCCGCACCCATTAATATCACAACCGGTAGTGATTGGGGGTCCCATAAGGCGGTGCACAATTGGCCCAGCATCGTCTGGGTTTGGCCGGTGTTGGCCATCACTGTAAATAACAATTTGTTCTTAACTGACTTGCCGAGTTAAATAAAATGTTTTTAAAAAATGTAAGTAAAAAATATCTATTGGCCGTACCTGATCTGAAAGAGTGATTGTTTCCTTTGAAATGGGGTCTGTTTGAATAGACTAAAATGTACAGTTTTGCACAAGTTAAAAAACCACTGCACACTAACTCAATCCTGGTGGTGCAGTGGGATGGATTCCATGAATAGAGAACAGAAGATCATAGGTTTGAATCTCAGTGATGCTACTTGTGTTTGCATGATTAATGCCATAGGTTTGAATCTCAGTGATGCTACTTGTGTTTGCATGATTAATGCCATAGGTTTGAATCTCAGTGATGCTACTTGTGTTTGCATGATTAATGCCATAGGTTTGAATCTCAGTGATGCTACTTGTGTTTGCATGATTAATGCCATAGGTTTGAATCTCAGTCATGCTACTTGTGTTTGCATGATTAATGCCATAGGTTTGAATCTCAGTGATGCTACTTGTGTTTGCATGATTAATGCCATAGGTTTGAATCTCAGTGATGCTACTTGTGTTTTCATGATTAATGCCAAAGCAAATGAATGTATATGTGTGATTTGAGTTCAAAACCGTTCACTTAAGCTAAAAGTCTTATTGAAACATTACCTTCAAATAATTTATAATTTCCGTTCTCAGAATGTCAATAAAACCTCCCAGGAACACTTTAATGGAACCATAGAAAAACATTCTCAGAACCTCCCTGCAACCAAAAACGTTCGTTACCACAACATCCAAGGAACCAAATGTGCTAGCTGGGATGAAACTGAATGTCTAGAATTAGAAAAATATTCAAACTTCTAAAAGTTGGCCCAATTCTTAATATTCGGCACTGACAAACACTACTGGAAGTAACATGTCTGGGACCAGCTTGCCTGGGGACTAGTCTGGGAGCAGTCCCACATAACATACTGGATGTCACAGGTCTGGGAACAGTTTGACTGTGTAAAGTCCCTCAGATCATGGATGTTAAAGGTCTGGGAACAGTTTGACTGTGTAAAGTCCCTCAGATCATGGATGTTACAGGTCTGGGAGCAGTTTCACTGTGTAAAGTCCCTCTGAAAATACTGGATGTCACAGGCGATGAGCTCTAAAACAAAGTCTCACAACTCAATTGTTAGTTGAAAACTGTTTTCATCCCCTCCCAAAATATAGAATGTGTAGATAATTGTACAAGGCTTTAACTCCTCTAGCTCCACAATGAGATAGGGTGCAGGCCAGGCAGCAGGCTGTTGGCCAGCCTGCCAGCTTAGTGGAGTCTGCCACTAGCTTGTGAGCTTCTAGTCATGACATCTATGCAGCCTACTCAATCACCTTTTGTAGCTACTTTCTGCAGGCCTCCTGGGCTGTATGTTCACTGACTTCCCTGAATTCCTATCGAATCTTGTAGACATGGCAGACAATATTCACATTTTTGGTGACTTCAATATTCACATGGAAAAGTCCACAGACACACTCCAAAATACTTTCAGAGCCATTGTCGACTCAGTGGGTTTTGTCCAACATGTCTCTGGACCTACTCATTGCAACAGTCATTCTCTGAAACCTAGTTTTGTCCCATGGAATAAATGTTTTGGATCTTAATGTTTTTCCTCATAATCCTGGACTATCAGACCACCATCTTATTACGTTTGCAACCACAACAAATAATCTGCTCAGACCCCAACCAAGGATCATCAAAATCCGTGCTATAAATTCTCAGACAACCCTAAGATGCCTAGATTCCCTTCCAGACTCCTTCCACCTACCCAAGGATGTCAGAGAACAAAAATCAGTTAACCACCTAACTGAGGAACTCAATTTAACCTTGCGCAATACTCTAGATGCAGCTGCACCCCTAAAAACAAAAAACATTTGCTATAAGAAACTAGCTCCCTGGAAAATCCCAAGCCCTGAAACAAGCTTCCAGAAAATTGGAACAGAAATGGGGCTCCACCAAACTGGAAGTCTTCCGACTAGCTTGGAAAGACAATATCATGTAATATCAAAGAGCCCCCAATGCTGCTCAAGCTTCCTACTTTTCCAACCTAACTGAGGAGAAAAAGAACAATCCAAAATGAACTAAAAAGCAGAATTCCACAAGAGAGGATGGCTTTCACTTCAGCCGTGATGAATTCATGAACTTCTTCGATGAAATGATCATGATCATTAGAAAGCAAATTACGGACTCCTCTTTAAATCTGTGTGTTTCTCCAAAACTCCGCTGTCCTGAGTCTGCACAGAACTGCCAGGAACTAGGATCAATGGAGAAAAGAGTCCTGGTCTCTAAACCTTCAAGCTGCATACTGGACCCTATTCCAACTAAACTACTGAAAGAGCTACTTCTTCAGTGACCACAGAGAGTCAGGACACCCGTTTAACATCCCATCTGAAAGACAGCACCCTACACAATGGAATGCCCCTAATCACTGCCCTGGGACAATGAGATATTCTTTTTTTAGACCAGAGGAAAGGGTGCCTCCTACTGGCACTCCAACACCACTTCCAGCAGCATCTGGTCTCCCATCCAGGACCAATCCTGCTTAGCTTCAGAAGCAGGCCAGCAGTGGGATGCAGGGTGGTATGCTCCCTTTAATTCTCTCTCCCTCTCGCCTTTCCCTCCCAGAGGACCTGATTCCTACGACCATGCCTCGGGACTACCTGGCCTGATGACTACTGGCTGTCCCCAGTCCACCTGGTCGCGCTGCTGCTCCAGTTTCAACTGTTCCAACTGTGGCTATGGAACCCTAACCTGTTCACCGGATGTGCTACTTTTCGGACCTGCTGTTTCCGACTCTCTCTCTCTCTCTCTCTCGCTCGCACCTACTGTCTCAACCTCTGAATGCTCGGCTATGAAAAGCCAACTGACATTTACTCCTGAGGTACTGACCTGTTGCACCCTCTACAACCATTGTGATTATTATTTGTCCCTGCTGGTCATCTATGACCGTTTGAACATATTGAACATCTGGCCTTAATGACCATGTTCTCTTATAATCTCCACCCGGCACAGCCAGAAGAGGACTGGCCACCCCTCATAGCCTGGTTCCTCTCTAGGTTTCTTCCTAGGTTCCTGCCTTTTCTAGGGAGTTTTTCCTAGCCACCGTGCTTCTACACCTGCATTGCTTGCTGTTTGGGGTTTTAGGCTGGGTTTCTGTACAGCACTTTGTGACATCAGCTGATGTAAAAAGGGATTTATAAATACATTTGATTGATTGAATGAGGTCTGGGACCAGTTTGATTGTGTAAAGTCCCTCAGAACATACTGGATGTCACAGGACTGGGACCAGTTTGATTGTGTAAAGTCCCTCAGAACATACTGGATGTCACAGGACTGGGACCAGTTTGATTGTGTAAAGTTCCTCAGAACATACTGGATGTCACAGGACTGGGACCAGTTTGATTGTGTAAAGTCCCTCAGAACATACTGGATGTCACAGGACTGGGACCAGTTTGATTGTGTAAAGTTCCTCAGAACATACTGGATGTCACAGGACTGGGACCAGTTTGATTGTGTAAAGTTCCTCAGAACATACTGGATGTCACAGGACTGGGACCAGTTTGATTGTGTAAAGTCCCTCAGAACATACTGGATGTCACAGGACTGGGACCAGTTTGATTGTGTAAAGTTCCTCAGAACATAACGGATGAGTGCCGGTTGTCAATAACATGATTTGGGATGTTACTGTACTGTACCTCATAACCTCTGGGGCCGGGAGGGCCGGTAGGACCGGACAATCCTGAGGGGCCTTGGTCACCCTAGAAACAAGACAGACACCACAAACGTTACACAATGACCTCTGGTTTGAAAGACACAGGTTTACATCTCCCATAATGGATTACCATTTATTTGATTGATTGATTCTGAAAATCCAAATATGAACAATATATTATATTAGCCTACTATTTGATAAAACCAATCACTCGACAAAGTCTAATTAAGGTTTTCTCTTTTATCTGTCTGAATACAGACTTTAGAATTGTAGGTCAGTTAAAATCAGTTCAGTTCAAAGTGGGTCTATGGTTCAATAGAAAACTCACAGGAACTCCAGGCCGGCCAGGCAGACCTACACCTCCTATCTGTCCGAAACGTTCATTTGTGATGATGTCACCTGGGTCTCCCTGTAGAGGAGGTTAAAGCGGAACCCATCACACATTGGGGTCATATTCATTAGTGGACTCCGTAGCATGTATTAGATACACTGTTGTTTCCGAGTGAATTATATGAGCCGGTACTTAATGTAAAGAGGACAACAGTTTGGCGGGACAAATACAGTAGTTACCTTTTGTCCTGGAAAACCAGGTGGACCCTGAAGAGGAGGGAGACGAGAAAAAAGGGATACATTTTAAAGTCTCAGAGACTTTCTCAGAGAGACATGAGAGAGACGACACTGTGTGTTGTGTGTAAGGTACTCACCAATCGACCCTCCAGTCCGGGGAAGCCTGGACTTCCAGGGAATCCTCGCTCACCCTGAGATGAGATAGAATTAAAGCTGCAATACAGTATGTGACTTTTTGGGCAACCTGACCAAATTCATATAGAAATATGAGTAATAGATATGTCATTCTCATCGAAAACAAGTCCAAGCAGCGGTAGATATGTTCTATGTGTGCTATTTCTACGTTTCCCTGTTCTTAAGTTTTGTTTTTGCATCTTTTATTTTGGGTTTTGTACACCAGCTTCAAACAGCTGAAAATACAATATTATTGTTTAAGGAAAATATATTTCACAGCAGTTTAGATGGTACAATGATTCTCTAATCAATGACTGCTTGTTTTGTGAAATAAACTGACATTAGGCAAACTACTACAATTTTAGCAACCAGGAAATGGTGGAGCGATTTCTGCATATTGCACTCCAGCCCATGGTTACTTTTCCAATATGCTATATGCTTTGACTCAGTAGCCTTACAAGCGCAGATAATAGCAGAGTTCTGCCATCTAGTGGCCAGGAGTGATACAACATCACAGATAATAGCAGAGTGCTGCCATCTAGTGGCCAGGTGTGATAGAACAGTTTCAGTCCAAATTCAATCTAACCCGAGTTCTCTCAGGACTCGACAGAGTCGTATCGCTTTCAGTCAGTTGTAAAAACCCACCTTAGTCCCGTTGCAGCCTGCAGTTCCTTTGGGGCCTGGGGGGCCATCCTGTCCCGGGAGACCCTGCAGGAGAACACAGACACAGAGACAACAGGAAGTCACACATCACACAGGAAGTGAGGTTACACAGCGATGCAGTACGGAACATTCAGATAAAATGTATGGTGTAGAACCATAAAGAATGATAGGGGCCTCTAGTGGCCAAAAGGCTGTCTTAGCATAGGCAGCGCCATTGAGGGCTTCCACCATTTTAATGTAGCCAACTGGGTGGGACTTATAACTTAATTGGCTGATCCCTCCTGGTGACCCTGTTTCTCTCATGTCCAACCGGGTCATCAGGCTGGATCAGCTAATCGAGAAAAAGACAATTGACTACTTAAAAATGTAGATTGCCTCAATGGCGCTGCCCATGCTGTCACAGACGCTATAATGGCAGAGACAGAAAGATGAGTCTATCTATCTATCTATCTATCTATCTATCTATCTATCTATCTATCTATCTATCTATCTATCTATCTATCTATCTATCTATCTATCTATCTGTGTACAACATAAATAACTGTTGTAAGACTACATTTGGAATCGTGTCAGTTCTATTCATTATATGATCAATCTGCACCCTGGATGTCATGTGATGTTAAAAATAGCCAGTGATAGTTCAGCAAAGGTTCCACCGTCTCTCTACCAGAAGGGCTAGGCTATATAGATTGGCTAGGCTATATAGATAGGCTAGGCTACAGTTGAAGTCTGAAGATTACATACACTTAGGTTGTAGTCATTAAAACTCGTTTTTCAACCACTCCACAAATTTCTTGCTAAAAAACGATTGTTTTGGTAAGTCGGTTAGGACATTTACTTTGTGCATGACAAGTAATTTTTCCAACAATTGTTTACAGACAGATTATTTCACATTATAATTCACTGTATCACAATTCCAGTGGGTCAGAAGTTTACATAAACTAAGTTGACTGTGCCTTCAAACAGCTTGGAAAATTCCAGAAAATGATGTCATTGCTTTAGAAGCTTCTGATAGGCTAATTTACATAATTTGAGTATATTGGAGCTGTACCTGTGGATGTATTTCAAGGTCAACCTTCAAACTCAGTGCCTCTTTGCTTGACATCATGGGAAATCTAAATAAATCAGTCAAGACCTCAGAAAAACATTGTAGACCTCCACAAGTCTGGTTCATCCTTGGTAGTAATTTCTGAAGGTACCACGTTCATCTGTACAAACAATAGTAAGCAAGTATATTACACACCATGGGACCACGCAGCCGTCATACCGCTAAGGAAGGAGACACGTTCTGTCTCCTAGAGATGAAAATACTTTGCTGCGAAAAGTGCAAATCAATCCCAGAACAACAGAAAAGGACCTTGTGAAGATGCTGGAGGAAACAGGTACAAAAGCATCTATATCCACAGTAAAACGAGTCCTATATCGACATAACCTGAAAGGCCGCTCAGCAAGAAAGATGACACTGATCCAAAACCACCATAAAAAAGCCAGACTACGGTTTGCAACTGCACATGGGGACAAAGATCGTACTTTTTGGAGAAATGTCCTCTGGTCTAATGAAACAAAAATAGAATTGTTTGGCCATAATGAACATCATTATGTTTGGAGGGAAAGGGGGGGGGGGGGGGATCTTGCAACCCGAAGAACACCATCCCAACCGTGAAGCACGGGGGTGGCAGCATCATGTTGTGGAGGTGCTTTGCTGCAGGAGGGACTGGTGCACTTCACAAAATGGATGGCTACATGAGGGAGGAGAATTATGTGGATATATTGAAGCAACATCTCAAGACATCAGTCAGGAAGTTAAATCTTGGTCGCAAATGGGTCTTCCAAATGGACAATGACCCCAAGCATACTTCCAAAGTTGTGGCAAAATGGCTTAAGGACAACAAAGTCAAGGTATTGGAGTGACCATCACAAAGCCCTGACCGCAGTCCCATAGAAAATTTGTGGGCAGAACTGAAAAAGCGTGTGTGTTACGGTGCGTGAATGAGGACCCAAAAGCGAATTAACTTAAACAGAGCTTCTTTAATTACCAAACATAGGTAGGCTCAGACGGACCGGCAGATTCCGACAGGACAAGACAAGGTTACAGCAAACATGACGACAGTCTGGTTCAGGCATGAAACACAACAAACAAGAATCCGACAAGGACAGGAACAAAAACAGAGAGAGATATAGGGGACTAATCAGAGGGAAAAAGGGAACAGGTGGGAGAAGGGGTGACGAGGTAGTCAAGAGGAGACAAGGAACAGCTGGGGGAAAGCGGGGGAGAAAAGGTAACCTAATAACGACCAGCAGAGGGAGACAGGGTGAAGGGAAAGGACAGAGACAAGACACAACATGACAGTACATGACAGTACCCCCCCACTCACCGAGCGCCTCCTGGCGCACTCGAGGAGGAAACCTGGCGGCAACGGAGGAAATCCTCGATCAGCGCACGGTCCAGCACGTCCCGAGAGGGAACCCAACTCCTCTCCTCAGGACCGTACCCCTCCCAATCTACGAGGTACTGGTGACCACGGCCCCGAGGACGCATGTCCAAAATTCTACGGACCCTGTAGATGGGTGCGCCCTCGACAAGGATGGGGGGGGGGGGGGGGAAGACGAGCGGGGGCGCGAAGGACAGGCTTGATGCAGGAGACATGGAAGACCGGGTGGACGCGACGAAGGTATCGCGGAAGAAGAAGTCGAACTGCGACAGGATTAATGACCCGAGAAATACGGAACGGACCAATGAACCGCGGGGTCAACTTGCGAGAAGCCGTCTTAAGGGGAAGGTTCTGAGTGGAGAGCCAAACTCTCTGACCGCGACAATATCTAGGACTCTTAGTTCTACGCTTATTAGCAGCCCTCACAGTCTGCGTCCTATAACGGCAAAGTGCAGACCTGACCCTCTTCCAGGTGCGCTCGCAACGTTGGACAAAAGCCTGAGCGGAGGGGACGCTGGACTCGGCGAACTGAGATGAGAACAGCGGAGGCTGGTACCCGAGGCTACTCTGAAAAGGAGATAGCCCGGTTGCAGACGAAGGAAGCGAGTTGTGGGCGTATTCTGCCCAGGGGAGCTGTTCTGACCAAGATGCAGGGTTGCGAAAAGAAAGACTGCGTAAGATGCGACCAATAGTCTGATTGGCCCGTTCTGCTTGACCGTTAGACTGGGGGTGAAAGCCGGAAGAGAGACTGACGGAAGCCCCAATCAAACGGCAAAACTCCCTCCAAAATTGAGACGTGAATTGCGGACCTCTGTCCGAAACGACGTCTGACGGAAGGCCATGAATTCTGAAAACATTCTCGATGATGATTTGTGCCGTCTCTTTAGCAGAAGGAAGCTTAGCAAGGGGAATGAAATGAGCCGCCTTAGAGAACCTATCGACAACCGTAAGAATAACAGTCTTCCCCGCTGACGAAGGCAGTCCGGTGACAAAATCTAAGGCGATGTGAGACCACGGTCGAGAGGGAATAGGAAGCGGCCTGAGACGGCCGGCAGGAGGAGAGTTACCGGACTTAGTCTGCGCGCAGACCGAACAAGCAGCCACGAAACGACGCGTGTCATGCTCCCGGGTGGGCCACCAAAAACGCTGGCGAATGGAAGCAAGCGTACCCCGAACGCCAGGGTGGCCGGCTAACTTGGCAGAGTGAGCCCACTGAAGAACGGCCAGACGAGTAGGAACGGGAACGAAAAGAAGGTTCCTAGGACAAGCGCGCGGCGACGGAGTGTGAGTGAGCGCTTGTTTTACCTGCCTCTCAATTCCCCAGACAGTCAACCCGACAACACGCCCCTCAGGGAGAATCCCCTCGGGGTCAGTGGAGGCTACTGAAGAACTGAAGAGACGAGACAAAGCATCAGGCTTGGTGTTCTTAGAGCCCGGACGATAAGAAATCACGAACTCGAAACGAGCGAAAAACAGCGCCCAACGCGCCTGACGCGCATTAAGTCGTTTGGCAGAACGGATGTACTCAAGGTTCCTATGGTCAGTCCAAACGACAAAAGGAACGGTCGCCCCCTCCAACCACTGTCGCCATTCGCCTAGGGCTAACCGGATGGCGAGCAGTTCGCGGTTACCCACATCATAGTTACGTTCCGACGGCGACAGGCGATGAGAAAAATACGCGCATGGGTGGACCTTGTCGTCAGAGAGGGAGCGCTGAGAAAGAATGGCTCCCACGCCCACCTCTGACGCGTCAACCTCGACAACGAACTGTCTAGAGACGTCAGGTGTAACAAGGATAGGAGCGGATGTAAAACGATTCTTGAGGAGATCAAAAGCTCCCTGGGCGGAAACGGACCACTTAAAGCACGTCTTGACAGAAGTAAGGGCTGTGAGAGGAGCTGCCACCTGACCGAAATTACGGATGAAACGACGATAGAAGTTCGCGAAGCCGAGAAAGCGCTGCAGCTCGACGCGTGACTTAGGGACGGGCCAATCAATGACAGCTTGGACCTTAGCGGGATCCATCTTAATGCCTTCAGCGGAAATAACAGAACCGAGAAATGTGACGGAGGAGGCATGAAAAGTGCACTTCTCAGCCTTCACAAAAAGACAATTCTCTAAAAGGCGCTGGAGGACACGTCGAACGTGCTGAACATGAATCTGGAGTGACGGTGAAAAAATCAGGATATCGTCAAGGTAAACGAAAACAAAGATGTTCAGCATGTCTCTCAGGACATCATTGACTAATGCCTGAAAGACAGCTGGAGCGTTAGCGAGGCCGAAAGGAAGAACCCGGTATTCAAAGTGCCCTAACGGAGTGTTAAACGCCGTCTTCCACTCGTCCCCCTCCCTGATGCGCACGAGATGGTAAGCGTTACGAAGGTCCAACTTAGTGAAAAACCTGGCTCCCTGCAGGATCTCGAAGGCTGAAGACATAAGAGGAAGCGGATAACGATTCTTCACTGTTATGTCATTCAGCCCTCGATAATCTATGCAGGGGCGCAGAGACCCGTCCTTCTTCTTGACAAAAAAAACCCCCGCTCCGGCGGGAGAGGAGGAGGGGACTATGGTACCGGCGTCAAGAGCTACAGACAAATAATCTTCGAGAGCCTTACGTTCGGGAGCCGACAGAGAGTATAGTCTACCCCGGGGGGGGTTGGTTCCCGGAAGGAGATCAATACTACAATCATACGACCGGTGTGGAGGAAGAGAGGTGGCCCTGGACCGACTGAACACCGTGCGCAGATCGTGATATTCCTCCGGCACCCCTGTCAAATCACCAGGCTCCTCCTGTGAAGAAGAGACAGAGGAAACAGGAGGGATAGCAGACATTAAACATTTCACATGACAAGAGACGTTCCAGGAGAGGATAGAATTACTAGACCAATTAATGGAAGGATTATGACAAACTAGCCAGGGATGGCCCAAAACAACAGGTGTAAAAGGTGAACGAAAAATTAAAAAAGAAATGGTTTCACTATGATTACCAGAAACAGTGAGGGTTAAAGGTAGCGTCTCACGCTGAATCCTGGGGAGAGGACTACCATCCAGGGCGAACAAGGCCGTGGGCCCCTTTAACTGTCTGAGAGGAATGTCATGTTCCCGAGCCCAGGTCTCGTCCATAAAACAGCCCTCCGCCCCAGAGTCTATTAAGGCACTGCAGGAAGCTGACGAACCGGTCCAGCGTAGATGGACCGACAAGGTAGTGCAGGATCTTGAAGGAGAGACAGGAGTAGTAGCGCTCACCAGTAGCCCTCCGCTTACTGACGAGCTCTGGCCTTTTACTGGACATGAAGTGACAAAATGACCAGCGGAACCGCAATAGAGACAGAGGCGGTTGGTGATTCTCCGTTCCCTCTCCTTAGTCGAGATGCGGATACCTCCCAGCTGCATGGGCTCAGCACCCGAGCCGGCAGAGGAAGATGGTAGTGACGCGGAGAGGGGGGCGACGGAGAGCGCGAGCTCCTTTCCACGAGCTCGGTGACGAAGATCAACCCGTCGCTCAATGCGAATAGCGAGTTCAATCAAGGAATCCACGCTGGAAGGAACCTCCCGGGAGAGAATCTCATCCTTTACCTCTGCGCGGAGACCCTCCAGAAGACGAGCGAGCAAGGCCGGCTCGTTCCAGCCACTGGAGACAGCAAGAGTGCGAAACTCAATAGAGTAGTCTGTTATGGATCGATTGCCTTGACATAGGGAAGACAGGGCCCTGGAAGCCTCCTCCCCAAAAACAGATCGATCAAAAACCCGTATCATCTCCTCCTTAAAGTCCTGATACTGGTTAGTACACTCAGCCCTTGCCTCCCAGATTGCCGTGCCCCACTCACGAGCCCGTCCAATAAGGAGAGATATGACGTAGGCGACACGAGCAGTGCTCCTGGAGTAAGTGTTGGGCTGGAGAGAAAACACAATATCACACTGGGTGAGGAACGAGCGGCATTCAGTGGGCTCCCCAGAGTAACACGGCGGGTTATTGATTCTGGGCTCCGGAGATTCGAAAGCCCTGGAAGTGGCCAGTGGATCGAGGCGGAGATGGTGAACCTGTTCTGTGAGGTTGGAGACTTGGGTGGCCAGGGTCTCAACGGCATGTCGAGCAGCAGACACTTCCTGCTCGTGTCTGCCTAGCATCGCTCCCTGGATCCCGACGGCTGAGTGGAGAGGATCCGAAGTCGCTGGGTCCATTCTTGGTCGGATTCTTCTGTTACGGTGCGTGAATGAGGACCCAAAAGCGAATTAACTTAAACAGAGCTTCTTTAATTACCAAACATAGGTAGGCTCAGACGGACCGGCAGATTCCGACAGGACAAGACAAGGTTACAGCAAACATGACGACAGTCTGGTTCAGGCATGAAACACAACAAACAAGAATCCGACAAGGACAGGAACAAAAACAGAGAGAGATATAGGGGACTAATCAGAGGGAAAAAGGGAACAGGTGGGAGAAGGGGTGACGAGGTAGTCAAGAGGAGACAAGGAACAGCTGGGGGAAAGCGGGGGAGAAAAGGTAACCTAATAACGACCAGCAGAGGGAGACAGGGTGAAGGGAAAGGACAGAGACAAGACACAACATGACAGTACATGACAGTGTGCGGGCAAGGAGGTCTACAAACCTGACTCAGTTACACCAGCTCTGTCAGGAGGAATGGGACAAAATCCACCCAACTTATTGTGGGAAGCTTGTGGAAGGCTACCCATAACGTTTGACCCAAGTTCAACAATTTAAAGGCAATGCTACTAAATACTAATTGAGTGTATGTAAACTTCTGACCCACTGGGAATGTGATGAAAGAAATAAAAGCTGAAATAAATCATTCTCTCTACTATTATTCTGACATTTCACATTCTTAAAATAAAGTGGTGATCCTAACTGACCTAAAACAGGGAATTTTTACCAGGATTAAATGTCAGGAATTGTGAAAAACTGAGTTAATGTATTTGGCTAAGGTGTATGTAAACTTCAGACTTCAACTGTATATGGTAAAGGATGAGAAATTAAAAGCAGGAAACTCACTGGAATTCCTGGTGTTCCGGGGAATCCAGGCAGTCCGGGAGGTCCCTGTGGGAGTAACAAGGACAATGAATCAATAAGAGGCTGGTGAGGGGAGGACAGCTCATAATATTGAATAGAATGGAGTGAATGGTATCAGGTACATGTAAATCAGGTGTTTGATGTGCTTGAGACCATCCCTTTTATTCCGTTCCAGCCATTACTATAAGCCCTTCCTCCCCAATTAAAGTGACACCAGCCACCACTGATCAATAAAATACTTTGAGAAATGGTACATCATACACAGTGGTGTAGTGCAGCGCTCTCTCACTTTTTTTTCAATTTGAGAATACACGGAGCTGGTAAAACTATTTCTGGAAAATATATTCTGATCAATTCTAAATAACTATATTTAATTACCACTAACATTCAATGAAAAACAAAATAATAAAAAATAATAGTTGATGATATTTAAAGCAGCCTAGAGGTAAATGATGATTTCTTCCCAGTCCTCTCTCTGCCATTGGGGAGAATGAGAAAGAACTATGAGCTAGGTGTATGCACTGCAAAGAACTATGAGCTAGGTGTATGCACTGCACAGAACTATGAGCTAGGTGTATGCACTGCACAGAACTATGAGCTAGGTGTATGCACTGCACAGAACTATGAGCTAGGTGTATGCACTGCACAGAACTATGAGCTAGGTGTATGCACTGGAAAGAACTATGAGCTAGGTGTATGCACTGCACAGAACTATGAGCTAGGTATATGCACTGGAAAGAACTATGAGCTAGGTGTATGCACTGCACAGAACTATGAGCTAGGTGTATGCACTGCAAAGAACTATGAGCTAGGTGTATGCACTGCAAAGAACTATGAGCTAGGTGTATGCACTGCAAAGAACTATGAGCTAGGTGTATGCACTGCACAGAACTATGAGCTAGGTGTATGCACTGCACAGAACTATGAGCTAGGTGTATGCACTGCACAGAACTATGAGCTAGGTGTATGCACTGGAAAGAACTATGAGCTAGGTGTATGCACTGCACAGAACTATGAGCTAGGTATATGCACTGGAAAGAACTATGAGCTAGGTGTATGCACTGCACAGAACTATGAGCTAGGTGTATGCACTGCACAGAACTATGAGCTAGATGTATGCACTGCACAGAACTATGAGCTAGGTGTATGCACTGCACAGAACTATGAGCTAGATGTATGCACTGCACAGAACTATGAGCTAGGTGTATGCACTGCACAGAACTATGAGCTAGGTGTATGCACTGCACAGAACTATGAGCTAGATGTATGCACTGCAAAGAACTATGAGCTAGATGTATGCACTGCAAAGAACTATGAGCTAGGTGTATGCACTGCACAGAACTATGAGCTAGGTGTATGCACTGCACAGAACTAAAAGCTTGAATTTCTGACTGTTTTAAAACAAATTCCTGCAATTTTTTATGGTCAATTGATTTGATAGCATGTTTAATCTATGCAAATACATTTTATGAATTGATAGTTCACCGTTGTTTTCTTTTATTCTGCAATAGGGAATATTGTAACCATGTGTTCAAGCTAATCAAAACAAAGTTGATTTATGATACATTCTGTAAGGATTTAGGCCTACTGCAAATTATTGTTGTTTGTTCCTGAACTGGCCGAATTGCAGAGCTGTCCTTCTTCAGCTATCCATCATTGCAAGATCTTGTCGCTGTTCTTTCAGCACCACGAAGTGGCTCCAATCACTTAAAATGACATCTCATCCAGACCTGTTGCCTAATAGTCATACTCATCACTTACTATTCGTATTACAAGTAGAAGATTATCACTTCCCACAATGGTGCTTGTTCAGGAAATGTAGATCAAAGATGAATCAATGTCTTGCAAGATCCCATAACGATGAATTCATATTTTGCATAACAGAACCGAATATAATAGCGTACATAGCACACTAAGCCTATAAAGATACTGTTACACCAAAAACACCCCCTAATTTCTAATTATATTCTAGGATATGGTTAACTGAAGCGTAATAGTCTAATTCTTTCTTCTCATGTGGCCAAAACCCAACAGTGTGATCCACTAGGCAGGAGATATGCTTTGACTAAAACAAAATACAAGAAAAGCTACTAGTTTGTTAACACCGTCCGCTCTGATTCACTGACGAAACAGTACTTCAAGAAGACCTGAACGCATATTCCCATCAAACTGATTGAGATCAATCAAATGGTTGGCATGGAGATGCAGTTGGGACGTTTCACCAGTAAAACGTGAATAACTATCAGTCACGGTTGACAGTGATGATGGCCTATTTGGACATGAGGTGACCTATGCCTAACTTGGTGTTTGAGGGTATTAAAAATATACCATTTTCTTTAGAAAATAGGTGTGGGCACAGGCAGACGTCGCAACTGGAGGAAGCATTATATACATATTAATGACTTGCGATTCAATTGGCCACATCTGTCCGTACAAACTTTGATTGGTGAGATTATGACGTGATTTAAAAAAAAATTATAATAAAGTGCGCTCCCTCATCTAAAAATAATGCTCTACACCACTGATCGTACATTCACACCAGAAACCAATAAGGCTACTTCCCGTTTGTCTTGGAGTGAAACGAGGACATCTGGTGGGCTAAGGTGAGTACTACACCCTAGAGAGGGCCATTTGACTGTGTACTGAACTGGTATATGGAGTGAGACGTGTGTGGGTCACGTCAGGTTACTCACTCTTATCCCTTTTGGACCTCCAGTCCCTGAAGGTCCGTCACTACCCTGAGAGAGAGAAGAAGATGGGGGGGGGGGGGGGGGTTCGTTTTCAAGTGTCTAAATTCACAGATATGGTCAGGTATGATGTTTCTCGTACAACAAGATCCAGGAAGGACCTCCTACCTTCTCTCCCCTGCCACCGATGGGCCCCTCAGGTCCGGGGAACCCCGGTACACCCAGCTGACCCTGTAGTCCTGGTAACCCCCTTTCACCCTATGGAACACGGAACACAGAACACAGAACACAGAACACAAAGTCATGACACCTCTTACAATGCATATTGCACACGGACAAAACAGTCATTACAAATCAGATCAGGAAATGATGTGTTATGGTTGTTTTGTACAGTAGGTTAGTGTGTGTGTGTGTATTTCACTCTCACCTTGACTCCTTTCACTCCGCTGCAGTCACACCTTGATCCCACTGCACATCCATGACACGCCTGTAGGATGGAAAGAAAGAGATGGAGAGGGAGTGAGGAGAAAGAGTGAGAGAGGGGGGGAGGAGAAAGAGTGAGAGAGGGGGGGAGGAGAAAGAGTGAGAGAGGGGGGGAGGATCGGGGGGAGGGGGTAGAGGGAGAAAGAGATGGAAAGGAAGTGAGGAGAAAGAGTGAGAGAGGGGGGAGAGGATCGGGGGGGTAGAGGGAGAAAGAGATGGAAAGGGAGTGAGGAGAAAGAGTGAGAGAGGGGGGAGAGGATCGGGGGGGTAGAGGGAGAAAGAGATGGAAAGGGAGTGAGGAGAAAGAGTGAGAGAGGGGAGTGAGGAGAAAGAGTGAGAGAGGGGGGGAGGATCGGGGGGGTAGAGGGAGAAAGAGATGGAAAGGGAGTAAGGAGAAAGAGTGAGAGAGGGGGGAGAGGATCGGGGGGGGGGGGTAGAGGGAGAAAGAGATGGAGAGGAAGTGAGGAGAAAGAGTGAGAGAGGGGGGAGAGGATCGGGGGGGTAGAGGGAGAAAGAGAAAGCGAGAGAGAGTGTATGTTAGACAGATGCTCATGTGTTTGTCATTTCTCATACAGCTTAGTGTAGTAGAGGTCTATAACAGGGGTGGGCAACTCCAGTCCTCCAGGGACTGATTGGTGTCACTCTGTCTCTCCATCCCTGCCAAACAGAGCTGATTAATCACAACTCCAGTCCTCCAGGGACTGATTGGTGTCACTCTGTCTCTCCATCCCTGCCAAACAGAGCTGATTAATCACCTTGCATTCTAAACTGAAGATACATAATTAGGTGATTATTGGAGTCGGGTGTGTTAGCTGAGGCAAAACTGACACCAATCAGGCCCTGGAGGACTGGAACTGCCCACCCCTGGTCTAGAGGGTAGGAGACTGCAGTACATAGTCTGAGCACAGGGTCTGAGGTGCAACACAGAGACAGTGATGATACATATATATATATATATATACACACACACACACACACACACACACACACACACACACACACACACACACAGACACACACAGACACACACACACACACACAACGTCCCCTACGGTAAAGTGTTGATAACTCAAGACCTGTGAAACACACCAACAACCCATGTTATTGTTAACATGACACAATACCACATTATATTACACAATACCCCTGTTAATGTGAACATTACACTATACTGTAGTATACTACAAAATACAACAGTACACTTTACAGTGCAATGGGAAAGTATTCAGACCCCTTGACTTTTTCCACATGTTGTTACATTACAGCCTTATTCATCTATATACACACAATACCCCATAATGACAAAGCAAAAACAGGTTTTTATAAATTCTTGCACATTTATAAAATAACATAAACAGAAATATCCCATTTACATAAGTATTCAGACCTTTTACTCAGTACTTTGTTGAAGCATCTTTGGCAGCAATTACAGCCTTGAGTCATCTTGGGTATGACGCTACAAGCTTGGCACACCTGTACTATACAACACCCCTGCTATTGTTAACACAACACTATACTGTACTATACTATACTACACTATACTACAGTACACTATATTATACTATACTTTACAACAGTACGCTATATTATACTACACTATACAACAGTACACTATACTGTACTATACTAAACTATACAACAGTACACAATACTATACTACACTATACCACACTATAAAATACTATACAACAGTACACTATACTATGCTAAACTATACTATACTACATGATACTATACAACAGTACACTATACTATACTATACTACACTATACTATACAACACCCCTACTATTGTTAACATGACACTATACTACACAACAGTACTCTATACTGTACTATACTACACTGTACAACATTACACTATACTGTACTATACTACACTATACAACAGTGCACTATACTATACTGTACTATACTATACTATACAACAGTACACTGTACCATACTACGTATACTACACTATACTACACTATGCTATACAACAGTACACTATATTACACTATACTATACTACACTATACAACAGTATACAACTATACTATACTATACAACACCCCTACTATTGTTAACACGACACTATACTACACAACAGTACACTATACTGTACTATACTATACTTCACTCCTGTTATTGTTAACACAACACTATACTACACTATACAACAGTACACTATACTATACTACACTATACCATACCACACAACACTATACTACACTACACAACAGTACACTATACTATACTATACTTCACTCCTGCTATCACAACACAACATGTCACAACACAACACAACCCAACACAACCCTGTCGTTCTGCCCCTGAACAGGCAGTTAACCCACTGTTCCTAGGCCGTCATTGAAAATAAGAATTTGTTCTTAACTGACTTGCCTGGTTAAATAAAGGTCAAATAAAACAACACAACATAATGTGTTATGTAACACATGTTGTGTGTTGTGTTGTGGGTTATGATGTGTTGGGTTATGTCACAACACATAACACAACACATAACATGTGATGTGTTGTGATGTGTTGTGATGTGTTGTGATGTGTTGTGATGTTGTGTTGGAGTGTGTTGTGACGTGTTGTGTTGGGTTGTGATGTGTTGTGTTGTGACATGTTGTGATGTGACACACACAACACAACACATCACAACAGATCACAACACAACATGTCACAACACACTTCAACACAACACAACATGTCACAACACAACACAACACAACACAACATGTCACAACACAACACAACACAACATGTCACAACACAACACAACATGTCACAACACACTCCAACACAACACAACACAACATGTCACAACACAACACAACACAACATGTCACAACACACTCCAACACAACACAACATGTCACAACACAACACAACATGTCACAACACACTCCAACACAACACAACATGTCACAACACAACACAACATGTCACAACACACTCCAACACAACACAACATGTCACAACACGACATGTCACATCACAACACATCACAACAGATCACAACACATCACAACAGATCACAACACATCACAACACATCACAACACATCACAACACATCACAACACATCACAACACAACAGCAGAGGGACAAAGAGTGATAAAGTTGGAACATTTTCAAACACAAGTCTGTGGTTGATACATCCATTTGGTTACATTTCTCCAGACCCATCCTTTAGCTGTTTACCAAAACACAACACAACACAACATGTCACAACACAACACAACACAACATGTCACAACACAACACAACACAACATGTCACAACACACTCCAACACAACACAACATGTCACAACACAACACAACATGTCACAACACAACACAACACAACATGTCACAACACACTCCAACACAACACACTCCAACACAACCCAACATGTCACAACATGACACAACACAACACAACACAACACATCACAACACATCACAACACAACACAACATGTCACAACACGACATGTCACATCACAACACATCACAACAGATCACAACACATCACAACAGATCACAACACATCACAACACATCACAACACATCACAACAGATCACAACAGATCACAACACATCACAACACAACAGCAGAGGGACAAAGAGTGATAAAGTTGGAACATTTTCAAACACAAGTCTGTGGTTGATACATCCATTTGGTTACATTTCTCCAGACCCATCCTTTAGCTGTTTACCAAAACAGTGTCAGGGTCCCCAGTTAGTTTTTGTTTGAATTGCAGATTGCCCCTTTATTCACGTTCCACAGCCTAGTTAGTTCGGTTTTGGGGCAATTAATGCCAGTAGACGGAGTAGCGTGATCAGGGTAGCGTGATCAGAGTAGCGTGATCAGAGTAGCGTGATCAGAGTAGCGTGATCAGAGTAGCGTGATCAGAGTAGCGTGATCAGAGTAGCGTGATCAGGGTAGCGTGATCAGAGTAGCGTGATCAGAGTAGCGTGATCAGAGTAGCGTGATCAGAGTAGCGTGATCAGAGTAGCGTGATCAGAGTAGCGTGATCAGAGTAGCGTGATCAGAGTAGCGTGATCAGAGTAGCGTGATCAGGGTAGCGTGATCAGAGTAGCGTGATCAGAGTAGCGTGATCAGAGTAGCGTGATCAGAGTAGCGTGATCAGAGTAGCGTGATCAGAGTAGCGTGATCAGAGTAGCGTGATCAGAGTAGCGTGATCAGGGTAGCGTGATCAGAGTAGCGTGATCAGGGTAGCGTGATCAGAGTAGCGTGATCAGAGTAGCGTGATCAGAGTAGCGTGATCAGAGTAGCGTGATCAGAGTAGCGTGATCAGAGTAGCGTGATCAGAGTAGCGTGATCAGGGTAGCGTGATCAGAGTAGCGTGATCAGGGTAGCGTGATCAGAGTAGCGTGATCAGAGTAGCGTGATCAGGGTAGCGTGATCAGAGTAGCGTGATCAGAGTAGCGTGATCAGAGTAGCGTGATCAGAGTAGCGTGATCAGAGTAGCGTGATCAGAGTAGCGTGATCAGGGTAGCGTGATCAGAGTAGCGTGATCAGAGTAGCGTGATCAGAGTAGCGTGATCAGAGTAGCGTGATCAGAGTAGCGTGATCAGAGTAGCGTGATCAGGGTAGCGTGATCAGAGTAGCGTGATCAGAGTAGCGTGATCAGAGTAGCGTGATCAGGGTAGCGTGATCAGAGTAGCGTGATCAGAGTAGCGTGATCAGAGTAGCGTGATCAGAGTAGATTGCTGTAGGCCCACAGTGCAAAAGTGATTAGGATATTGATACATTTAGAATACCAGGCAACAAGTAGTTGAAGTTTCAAAGGTTTTACATTGCCAGAAAGAGGATAAAGTCGGCCTAGAACGCATTACTATAGCATCCTAACGCAGCTGTGGTACAATATGATATAAAACACAGGAAAAACATCATTTTGACTGGACTGGACCATTAACAAACAATTAGAGCAATGACAGGAAGGAAAGATGGGAATGAGTTCGTCACAATTAGCCTACCGGTCTGTATTGGTTTGAAAGGGGCAATAGTGTAACGTCACAATTAGCCTACCGGTCTGTATTGGTTTGAAAGGGGCAATAGTGTAACGTCACAATCAATGTGGAGGATCAATTGTATCAAAGGCTGTCTCTTATAGAATGTCTGGGCCATCTGTCTGTCTGTCTGTCTGTCTGTCTGTCTGTCTCCATCCATTCATCCATCTCTCTCTCTCTCTGCACCCCTCCCTCCCTCCCTCCCTCCCCCCACCCCTCTGTCTGTCTGTCTGTCTGTCTGTCTGTCTGTCTGTCTGTCTGTCTGTCTGTCTGTCTGTCTGTCTCCATCCATCCATCTCTCTCTCTGCACCCCTCCCTCCCTCCCTCCCCCCACCCCTCTGTCTGTCTGTCTGTCTGTCTGTCTGTCTGTCTGTCTGTCTGTCTGTCTCCATCCATCCATCTCTCTCTCTACACCCCTCCCTCCCTCCCCCCCACCCCTCTCTCTTTCTCTGTCTGTCTGTCTGTCTGTCTGTCTGTCTGTCTGTCTGTCTGTCTCCATCCATCCATCTCTCTCTCAAACTTTTGACTGGTACTCTATGTGTGTGTGTGTGTGTGTGTTTGTATATCTCTTCTACCCCCCCTCCCCCAACCTCTACCCTCCCTCTACCCCCCCACACCAGCCCTCTCTACACCGTCTTTACCCCCCTATCTCTCTCTTCCCCTCTCTAAGCCTCCTTCCCCTCTACCCCCCCCCCCCCCCCCTCTCTGGCCTACTCCAACCCACTCTACTCCCCACAACACCACTGGGGCATGTAATCCAGTCAGGGGGGTCAGTAAGGAGAGGGGGGTGAGGAGGGGGGAGACGAGGGGGAGAGGGGCTGAAGGCAGTGAGGATTAGCGTGCTAGGCGAGCCTAGAATTCCCACAATCATCAAAGACTGATGATGATTACACACCTTTACCCAGCTCAGCTCCGCCCTGCCTTGAGACACACACACGCGCACACACACACACACACACACACACACACACACACACACACACACACACACACACACACACACACACACACACACACACACACACGCGCACACACACAGACAGACACAGAGCCACATTAAGGCATACACACACACACACGCATACACACACGCATGTCCATATGTCTGCAGAATGACACCTTTAACCACAGAATCAGGGAGATAGAATCCTTGACCTACCGACCCCAACCTTAACCACAAGTACTCAGAAATTCCTCCATACCTCATCCTCTTCTCTCACAGCAGCATCACATCCCAATGACTCATTGCCTCTGATCACAATACTCCCAGAAAACAGACAACCTAGACTGACAGCTCTGACAAAGCAGCCACCACTGTATGTATGACTGATCTTTTCAATCTATTTCTGTCAGAGCAGTATGAATGGCTGTGCCAAGGACAGCATCTGACCAATATCACAGTGCGTGTATGTGTGTGTGTGTGTGTGTGTGTGTGTGTGTGTGTGTGTGTGTGTGTGTGTTGTGGATATAATATACACAGAATGGACAAAACTTTAGGAACACCTGCTCTGTCCATGACATAAACTGACCAGGTGAATCCAGGTGAAATCTATGATCCCTTATTGATGTCACAGTGTAGATGAAGGGGAGGAGACAGGTTAAAGAAGGATTTTTAGGCCTTGAGACAGTTGAGACATGGATTGTGTGTGTGTGCTAATCAGAGGGTGAATGGGCAAGACAACAGATTGAAGTGCTTTTGAACAGTGTATTGTAGTAGGTGCCAGTCGCAGCGGTGTGTGTTCAAGAACTGCAACCTTGCTGGGTTTTTCACGCTCAACAGTTTCCCGTGTGTATCAAGAATGGTCCACCACCCAAAGGACACCCAACTGTGGGACGCATTAGAAAATTGGGGTTAAAAATACAACACAAGAAAACATACTGTTCCCATCTCTACTGAATCTCTGTGTGTATCTCTCCTTTGTCTAGGGTTGCAAACTTCTCCAACTTTCCCAAAATTCCTAGGTTTTTCCAAAATCCCATTTGGAAGATTCCCGGAATCAGGAGGAAAAAGCAGAAAATTCACGAGTCCTCCAAACAGGATTTCTGGAATATCTGAGAATTTTGAGAAGGTTGCAAGAATTTTGCAACCCTATACAACTCTATCTGTATCTGTCCTCTCTGTCTAAACACATTTCAGTCTGTAATCTGTACACAGTCAGTCAAACTACAGACCTGACTTTGTTTTCTCTGTCCACTGCGATATGAAAGGCTGTGACCTTAGAGAAGATAGAGTGTTCTGGTTTAGAATGTTTACAGTGTTACAGGTGGGTTCTAGTCTAAACACACTCTGGGAAAAGGTAAACATGTACTGAACATTTCTGGTGTGTGTGTGAGTGTGTGTGTGTGTGTGTGTGTGTGTGTGTGTGTTGTGTGCGTGTGTCTTTATCTCTACGTCTGTGGTTTTCAGATAAGGAAGACGAGTCATTTCTCTCAAAGAAAACAAGGAGATGATCAATTTCCCTTTCCTCACGTTGATTGGAAGATAGAATACAGTAATTTATTTAACTTCTCAACGGGTCTTTACAGCAGTGTTCTATAGTCTCTTTACAGCAGTGTTCTATAGTCTCTTTACAGCAGTGTTCTATAGTCTCTTTACAGCAGTGTTATATAGTCTCTTTACAGCAGTGTTCTATAGTCTCTTTACAGCAGTGTTCTATAGTCTCTTTACAGCAGTGTTCTATAGTCTCTTTACAGCAGTGTTCTATAGGCTCTTTACAGCAGTGTTCTATAGTCTCTTTACAGCAGTGTTCTATAGTCTCTTTACAGCAGTGTTCTATAGTCTCTTTACAGCAGTGTTCTATAGTCTCTTTACAGCAGTGTTCTATAGTCTCTTTACAGCAGTGATCTATAGTCTCTTTACAGCAGTGTTCTATAGTTTCTTTACAGCAGTGTTCTATAGTCTCTTTACAGCAGTGTTCTATAGTCTCTTTACAGCAGTGTTCTATAGTCTCTTTACAGCAGTGTTCTATAGTCTCTTTACAGCAGTGTTCTATAGTCTCTTTACAGCAGTGTTCTATAGTCTCTTTACAGCAGTGTTCTATAGTCTCTTTACAGCAGTGTTCTATAGTCTCTTTACAGCAGTGTTCTATAGTATCTTTACAGCAGTGTTCTATAGGCTCTTTACAGCAGTGTTCTATAGTCTCTTTACAGCAGTGTTCTATAGTCTCTTTACAGCAGTGTTCTATAGTCTCTTTACAGCAGTGTTCTATAGTCTCTTTACAGCAGTGTTCTATAGGCTCTTTACAGCAGTGTTCTAGTCTCAAGTCACACCATAGCTCTCAAATTTCTCTGTGCTCACTTCACTTTACATCCTTCAATCAACCTCCTTCACTTGACCTCCTTCACTTGACCTCCTTCAATTGATCTCCTTCAATTGACCTCCTTCACTTGACCTCCTTCAATTTACCTCCTTCAATTTATCTCCTTCAATTTTACCTCCTTCAATTGACCTCCTTCAATTGACCTCCTTCAATATACCTCCTTCAATTGACCTCCTTCAATTTGATCTCCTTCAATTGACCTCATCCAATTGATCTCCTTCAATTGAACTCATTCAATTGATCTCCTTCAATTGACCTCATTCAATTAATCTCCTTCAATTGACCTCCTTCAATATACCTCCTTCAATTGACCTCCTTCAATTTGATCTCCTTCAATTGACCTCATTCAATTGATCTCCTTCACTTGACCTCCTTCACTTTACCTCCTTCACTTTACATCCTTCACTTTACATCCTTCACTTTACCTCCTTCACTTGACCTCCTTCACTTTACATCCTTCACTTTACATCCTTCACTTGACCTCCTTCACTTTACATCCTTCACTTTACATCCTTCACTTTACCTCCTTCACTTTACCTCCTTCACTTTACATCCTTCACTTGACCTCCTTCACTTTACATCCTTCACTTGACCTCCTTCACTTTACATCCTTCACTTTACCTCCTTCACTTGACCTCCTTCACTTTACATCCTTCACTTGACCTCCTTCACTTTACATCCTTCACTTGACCTCCTTCACTTTACATCCTTCACTTTACCTCCTTCACTTGACCTCCTTCACTTTACATCCTTCACTTGACCTCCTTCACTTGACCTCCTTCACTTGACCTCCTTCACTTTACATCCTTCACTTGACCTCCTTCACTTTACATCCTTCACTTTACATCCTTCACTTTACATCCTTCACTTTACATCCTTCACTTTACATCCTTCACTTTACCTCCTTCACTTTACCTCCTTCACTTTACATCCTTCACTTTACCTCCTTCACTTTACATCCTTCACTTTACCTCCTTCACTTTACCTCCTTCTCCATCGAACCTCTTGAGAAAGCTTTGGTCAAGTACCTCTAACGTTTAACATGGTGACTATGTAGCCCATTAGTGTGTTTGTGTGTGTGTCCAGTGTGTGTGTGTGTCCAGTGTGTGTGTGTGTGTGTGTGTGTGACCAGTGTGTGGTACTGTCTCATATTAAGTGGACCAGCTGGTCCTGTTATTCTGAATCCCTGGGCTCAGAGCATCTGTTAACCCCCCAGCCTCAGCCAGGGCACGCATGTGGAAACAGGTGGTTGTCAGAGTTTTGAAACATTGTTCTAGAATTCACATGGCTGAAACTCATCCCTCCAGGCTTAGACAACCGTGTTGTAGAATATAATTCTGTGTGCGTGTTCAATTCTGTAGAATATATTTCTGAGAGTTACAATTCCATAAGAAGAGATCTAGAATTCTCCAAACCAAAAAAATCCATTCTGAGTTTATTGATTAGACAAGTGGATTCTGCAACATTCAGAGGTGGAATTCCTCAAGTAGGCAGAAAGAGCTTTGGTAAAGGCGTATTGTAGAATTCCTGTCTCAGCCGGGAGCCCATCCCAATACAGGTTACAACATGCCTTCACCTCTGCCTTTGTATTGCAGAGTTTTATCACAGCTCCGTACCGTGTTGCCCCAGGTGACCAGCAATTACAAGAGGGTGTATTCACAGTGGTTGGTTGCCGGCTGCCAGCAGAATCTAGGACATATGTCCCAAATAGCACCCCTTTCCCTTTATGGTGCTTTGACTAGAGTCCTACTGGCAGTGCAGTATATAATGAATACAGAACCATTTGGGATACACCTCTAGTATGTGTTATACCTATATAGTTAGCCAGAAGATCCTGTTCCATGGCTTCATATACTAAATATAACACTGATATACTAGGATCCCTTCTCTGTCATTCTGGTGATATCACTCAGTTGGTAAATACTTGTGAATGAAGAAAACGAGGATTATGCATTTCAAGAGGTTGCCACAGTTACGGTTAGAAAGACAGTGTTAACTATGGAGACTAGCCTTCATCCTCCCCCACCATAATCATCATCACCGTCATCACTCTCTCTCTCTATATATATGCTGGGGTTGATGTGAGCCTGGTCTCTCTCTATATGCTGTGGTTGATGTGATCCTGGTCTCTCTCTATATGCTGGGGTTGATGTGAGCCTGGTCTCTCTCTCTAAATACTGTGGTTGACATGAGCCTGGTCTCTCTCTAAATAAATACTGGGGTTGATGTGAGCCTGGTCTCTCTCTCTAAATTCTGTTGATGATGTGAGCCTGGTCTCTCTCTCTAAATTTTGTTGTTGATGTGAGCCTGGTCTCTTTCTCTAAATTCTGTTGATGATGTGAGCCTGGTCTCTCTCTCTAAATTCGGTTGATGATGTGAGCCTGGTCTCTCTCTCTAAATTCTGTTGATGATGTGATCCTGGTCCCCCTCTCTCTCTCTCTCTAAATACTGGGGTCAATGTGAGCCTGGTCTCTCTCTCTAAATACTGGGGTCGATGTGAGCCTGGTCTCTCTCTCTCTAAATGCTGTGGTTGATGTGAGCCTGGTCTCTCTCTCTAAATACTGTGGTTGATGTGAGCCTGGTCTCTCTCTCTCTATATATGCTGTGGTTGATGTGAACCTGGTCTCTCTCTCTATATGCTGGGGTTGATGTGATCCTGGCCTCTCTCTCTCTCTCTAAATACTGTGGTTGATGTGAGCCTGGTCTCTCTCTCTATATATATATGCTGGGGTTGATGTGATCCTGGTCTCTCTCTATATATGCTGTGAATGATGTGAGCCTGGTCTCTCTCTTTAAATGATGTGGTTGATGTGATCCTGGTCTCTCTCTTTAAATGCTGTGGTTGATGTGACCCTGGTCTCTCTCTCTAAATACTGTGGTTGATGTGAGCCTGGTCTCTCTCTCTAAATACTGTGGTTGATGTGAGCCTGGTCTCTCTCTCTCTAAATACTGTGGTTGATGTGAGCCTGGTCTCTCTCTCTCTAAATACTGTGGTTGATGTGAGCCTGGTCTCTCTCTCTCTAAATACTGGGGTTGATGTGCGCCTGGTCTCTCTCTAAATACTGGGGTTGATGTGAGCCTGGTCTCTCTCTCTCTAAATACTGGGGTTGGTGTGATCCTGGTCTCCCTCTCTAAATATTGGGGTTGACGTGAGCCTGGTCTTTCTCTCTAAATACTGGGGTTGATGTGAGCCTGGTCTCTCTCTCTCTCTCTCTCTCTCTATGTGCAGTGGTTGATGTGAGCCTGGTCTCTCTCTCTATATGCTGTGGTTGATGTGAGCCTGGTCTCTCTCTCTCTCTCTCTCTATGTGCTGTGGTTGATGTGAGCCTGGTCTCTCTCTTTCTCTCTCTATGTGCTGTGGTTGATGTGAGCCTGGTCTCTCTCTCTATATGCTGTGGTTGATGTGAGCCTGGTCTCTCTCTCTATATGCTGTGGTTGATGTGAGCCTGGTCTCTCTCTCACTCTCTCTATGTGAGCCTGGTCTCTCTCTCACTCTCTATGTGCTGTGGTTGATGTGAGCCTGGTCTCTCTCTCTCTATATATGCTGGGGTTGATGTGAGCCCGATCTCTCTCTCTCTCTATATATATATATATACAGTGCCTTGCGAAAGTATTCGGCCCCCTTGAACTTTGCGACCTTTTGCCACAGTTCAGGCTTCAAACATAAAGATATAAAACTGTCTTTTTTGTGAAGAATCAACAACAAGTGGGACACAATCATGAAGTGGAACGACATTTATTGGATATTTCAAACTTTTTTAACAAATCAAAAACTGAAAAATTGGGCGTGCAAAATTATTCAGCCCCCTCAAGTTAATACTTTGTAGCGCCACCTTTTGCTGCGATTACAGCTGTAAGTCGCCTGGGGTATGTCTCTATCAGTTTTGCACATTGAGAGACTGAAATGTTTTCCCATTCCTCTTTGCAAAACAGCTCGAGCTCAGTGAGGTTGGATGGAGAGCATTTGTGAACAGCAGTTTTCAGTTCTTTCCACAGATTCTCGATTGGATTCAGGTCTGGACTTTGACTTGGCCATTCTAACACCTGGATATGTTTATTTTTGAACCATTCCATTGTAGATTTTGCTTTATGTTTTGGATCATTGTCTTGTTGGAAGACAAATCTCCGTCCCAGTCTCAGGTATTTTGCAGACTCCATCAGGTTTTCTTCCAGAATGGTCCTGTATTTGGCTCCATCCATCTTCCCATCAATTTTAACCATCTTCCCTGTCCCTGCTGAAGAAAAGCAGGCCCAAACCATGATGCTGCCACCACCATGCTTGACAGTGGGGATGGTGTGTTCAGCTGTGTTGCTTTTACGCCAAACATAACGTTTTGCATTGTTGCCAAAAAGTTCAATTTTGGTTTCATCTGACCAGAGCACCTTCTTCCACATGTTTGGTGTGTCTCCCAGGTGGCTTGTGGCAAACTTTAAACAACACTTTTTATGGATATCTTTAAGAAATGGCTTTCTTCTTGCCACTCTTCCATAAAGGCCAGATTTGTGCAATATACGACTGATTGTTGTCCTATGGACAGAGTCTCCCACCTCAGCTGTAGATCTCTGCAGTTCATCCAGAGTGATCATGGGCCTCTTGGCTGCATCTCTGATCAGTCTTCTCCTTGTATGAGCTGAAAGTTTAGAGGGACGGCCAGGTCTTGGTAGATTTGCAGTGGTCTGATACTCCTTCCATTTCAATATTATCGCTTGCACAGTGCTCCTTGGGATGTTTAAAGCTTGGGAAATCTTTTTGTATCCAAATCCGGCTTTAAACTTCTTCACAACAGTATCTCGGACCTGCCTGGTGTGTTCCTTGTTCTTCATGATGCTCTCTGCGCTTTTAACGGACCTCTGAGACTATCACAGTGCAGGTGCATTTATACGGAGACTTGATTACACACAGGTGGATTGTATTTATCATCATTAGTAATTTAGGTCAACATTGGATCATTCAGAGATCCTCACTGAACTTCTGGAGAGTTTGCTGCACTGAAAGTAAAGGGGCTGAATAATTTTGCACGCCCAATTTTTCAGTTTTTGATTTGTTAAAAAAGTTTGAAATATCCAATAAATGTCGTTCCACTTCATGATTGTGTCCCACTTGTTGTTGATTCTTCACAAAAAAATACAGTTTTATATCTTTATGTTTTAAGCCTGAAATGTGGCAAAAGGTCGCAAAGTTCAAGGGGCCCGAATACTTTCGCAAGGCACTGTATATATATATATATATATATGCTCTGGTTGATGTGAGCCTGGTCTCTCTCTCTCTATATATGCTGGGGTTGATGTGAGCCCGATCTCTCTCTCTCTCTCTCTCTATATATATATATATATATATATATATATATATATATATATATATATGCTCTGGTTGATGTGAGCCTGGTCTCTCTCTCTATATATGCTGGGGTTGATGTGAGCCTGGTCTCTCTCTATATATACAGTGGGGCAAAAAAGTATTTAGTCAGCCACAAATTGTGCAAGTTCTCCCACTTAAAAAGATGAGAGAGGCCTGTAAAAAATATCCAGAAAATCACATTGTAGGATTTTTGAGGAATTTATTAGCAAATTATGGTGGAAAATAAGTATTTTGTCACCTACAAACAAGCAAGATATCTGGCTCTCACATACCTATAACTTCTTCTTTAACCTGTTAGAGCTCTAGGGGCGCTATTTCATTTTTGGATAAAAAACGTTCCCGTTTTAAGCGCGATATTTTGTCACGAAAAGATGCTCGACTATGCATATTCTTGACAGTTGTGGAAAGAAAACACTCTGAAGTTTCAGAATCTGCAAAGATTTTGTCTGTAAGTGCCCCAGAACTCATTCTACAGGCGAAACCAAGATGATGCATCACCCAGGAATTAGCAGAATTTCTGAAGCTCTGTTTTCCATTCTCTCCTTATATGGCTGTGATTGCGCAACGAATGAGCCTACACTTTCTGTCGTTCGCCCAAGGTCTTAGCAGCATTGTGACGTATTTGTAGGCATATCATTGGAAGATTGACCATAAGAGACTACATTTTCCAAGTGTCCGCCTGGTGTCCTGCGTCGAATTCGGTGCGCAATTGCCAGCTGCTTCTACTTTACCATTTGATTCAGGGGAGAAAGCATGTGTCCAAGAACGATGTATCAATGAAGAGATATGTGAAAAACACCTTGATGATTGATTCTAAACAACGTTTGCCATGTTTTCAGTCGATATTATGGAGTTAATTTGGAAAAAAGTTCGCGTTTTGAGGACTGAATTTTCTGATTTTTTTTGGTAGCCAAATGTGATGTATAAAAGGAGCTATTTCTAATACACAAGGAATCTTTTTGGAAAAACTGAGCATCTGCTATCTAACTGAGAGTATCCTCATTGAAAACATCAGAAGTTCTTCAAAGGTAAATGATTTTATTTGAAGGCTTTTATGTTTTTGTTAATGTTGCGTGCTGGATGCTAACGCTAATGCTAACGCTAAATGCTAACGCGAAATGCTAACGCTAGCTAGCTACTTTTACACAAATTATTGTTTTCCTATGGTTGAGAAGCATATTTTGAAAATCTGAGATGACAGTGTTGTTTACAAAAGGCTAAGCTTGAGAGATGGCATATTTATTTCATTTCATTTGCGATTTTCATAAATAGTTAACGTTGTGTTATGCTAATGAGCTTGCTGATAGATTTACACAATCCTGGATACAGGGGTTTTTTCATAGCTAAACGTGACGCAGAAAACGGAGCGATTTGTCCTAAACAAATAATCTTTCAGGAAAAACTGAACATTTGCTATCTGAGAGTCTCCTCATTGAAAACATCTGAAGTTCTTCAAAGGTAAATTATTTTATTTGAATGCTTTTCTGTTTTTTTGTGTAAATGTTGCCAGCTGAATGCTAATGCTAAATGCTACGTTAGCCATCAATACTGTTACACAAATGCTTGTTTTGCAATGGTTGAGAAGCATATTTTGAAAATCTGAGATGACAGTGTTGTTAACAAAAGGCTAAGCTTGAGAGCTAGCATATTTATTTCATTTAATTTGCGATTTTCATGAATAGTTAACGCTGCGTTATGGTAATGAGCTTGAGTCTGTATTCACGATCCCGGATCCGGGATGGGGAGATCAGAAAGGTTAAGAGGCTCCTCTGTCCTCCACTCGTTACCTATATTAATGGCACCTGTTTGAACTTGTTATCAGTATAAAAGACACCTGTCCACAACCTCAAACAGTCACACTCCAAACTCCACTATGGCCAATACCAAAGAGCTGTCAAAGGACACCAGAAACAAAATTGTAGACCTGCACCAGGCTGGGAAGACTGAATCTGCAATAGGTAAGCAGCTTGGTTTGAAGAAATCAACTGTGGGAGAAATTATTAGGAAATGGAAGACATACAAGACCACTGATAATCTCCCTCAATCTGGGGCTCCACGCAAGATCTCGCCCCGTGGGGTCAAAATGATCACAAGAACGGTGAGCAAAAATCACAGAACCACAGGGGGGACCTAGTGAATCACTAGAGCTGGGACCAAAGCCTACCATCAGTAACACACTACGCCACCAGGGACTCAAATCCTGCAGTGCCAGACGTTTCCCCCTGCTTAAGCCAGTACATGTCCAGGCCCGTCTGAAGTTTGCTAGAGAGCATTTGGATGATCCAGAAGAAGATTGGGAGAATGTCATAAGGTCAGATGAAACCAAAATATAACTTTTTGGTAAAAACTCACCTTGTCGTGTTTGGAAGACAAAGAATGCTGAGTTGCATCCAAAGAACACCATACCTACTGTGAAGAATGGGGGTGGAAACATCATGCTTTGGGGCTGTTTTTCTGCAAAGGGACCAGGACGACTGATCCGTGTAAAGGAAAGAATGAATGGGGCCTTGTATCGTGAGATTTTGAGTGAAAACCTCCTTCCATCAGCAAGGGCATTGAAGATGAAACGTTGCTGGGTCTTTCATCATGACAATGATCCCAAACACACCGCCCGGGCAACGGAGGAGTGGCTTCGTAAGAAGCATTTCAAGGTCCTGGAGTGGCCTAGCCAGTCTCCAGATCTCAACCCCATAGAAAATCTTTGGATGGAGTTGAAAGTCTGTGTTGCCCAGCAACAGCCCCAAAACCTCACTGCTCTAGAGGAGATCTGCATGGAGGAATGGGCCAAAATACCAGCAACAGTGTGTGAAAACCTTGTGAAGACTTACATAAAACGTTTGACCTCTGTCATTGCCAACAAAGGGTATATAACAAAGTATTGAGATAAACTTTTGTTATTGACCAAATACTTATTTTCCACCATAATTTGCAAATAAATTAATTAAAAATTCTACAATGTGATTTTCTGGATTTTTTTTCTCATTTGGTCTGTCATAGTTGAAGTGTACCTATGATGAAAATTACAGGCCTCTCTCATCTTTTTAAGTGGGAGAATTTGCACAATTGGTGGCTGACTAAATACGTTTTTGCCCCACTGTATATGCTGTGGTTGATGTGAGCCTGGTCTCTCTCTCTATATGCTGGGGTTGATGTGAATACCTTCGTTAACTCTAGACACAACAAACTTACATTCTAAGAAGGAACACCTGGCGCTGCTGAATGTAGAGGTTACCTCGCCTTTAACACGGGATCAGATAACTCAGCAACCCTCAAGTTATGATTAGGTCTATAAAACATGATCTGACCCTGTATCAGTGGTTACTGTTTAGGAGCAACACACACACTCCCCTTATACTTGTAACTGCAGAAATAGAATGAGTAATTATATATGTCTTTGCATTCAAATAACTTATAGCGTACATTCTATCTAGTCTGAATTTCCCCGTTACAAATACCTGCGCTGTAGTGACATGTCTTTGCCACAGGAGGGCGGGCAAGAGCAGTTATCCCCTCTACAGACAGGTAAAGGTCATATAGGTGCAATTCAGTGAATGGGACAGACATGCTCTCTCACTTTCTCTTTTTCTCACTCTCACTTCAATGGGCTCTATTGACATGCGAAACATATGTTTACATAGTCAATGCAAGTGAAATAGATAATAGACAACTCTCTCTCTCTCTGTGTGGTTGAATCCTGATTCAGTCTTGTGATGAGCATGTTGGTACTTGTAGCTATTATGACTCCCTGGCCTCCAAGCATGAAATAGATGGAACATACAGTAACTCAATAAACTCAATGTCCTACTGAAATAGATGGACCATACAGTAACTCAATAAACTCAATGTCCTACTGAAATAGATGGAACATACCTCATTAAACTCAATGTCCTACTGAAATAGATGGACCATGCCTCATTAAACTCAATGTCCTACTGAAATAGTTGGACCATACCTCATTAAACTCAATGTCCTACTGAAATAGATGGACCATGCCTCATTAAACTCAATGTCCTACTGAAATAGTTGGACCATACCTCATTAAACTCAATGTCCTACTGAAATAGATGGACCATGCCTCATTAAACTCAATGTTCTATGGACATTGATGGACCATACCTCAATTTTCCAGTTTATGCAAACTGGAAACCACATATCCTGTGGCCGCATTTATTGTAGCTGGGGATTTTAACAAAGAAATTTGAGGAAAAACGCCACCGAAGTTCTACCAACACTGTAGTACTCGTTCTGGTAAAACATTGGACTACTGCTACTCAACTTTTCTAAATGCCTACAACGCCCTCCCCTGTCCTCCTTTTTGGCAAATCTGATCATGACCCCATTTATCTCCTCCCTTCCTATAGGCATAAACTCAAACAGGAAATACCCGTGCTAAAGTCTATTCTACGCTGGTCTGACCAATCGGAATCCATGCTTCAATAATGTGTTGATCAAGCGGACTGGGATATGTTCAGGTAGCCTCTGAGAATAACATTAAGGAATACAGAGACTGAGTTCAGCAGGAAGAGTATAGGAAATGTTGTACCCACTGTGACTATTAAAACCTACCCAAACCAGACACTGTGGCTAGATGGCAGCATTCGCGCAAAACTGAAAACCCCAACCACCCCATTTAACCATGGCAACGTAACTGGGAATATGTGAGAATACAAACAGTGTAGTTATTCCCTCCGTAAGGCAATCAAACAGGCAAAACATCAGTACAGAGTGGAGTCGCAATTCAACGGCTCAAACTCAAGACATATGTGGCAGGGTCTACAGACAATCACAGACTGCAAAAGGTTGATGAGACAACCTACAGGGAGGAGGTGAGGGCCCTGGGAGTGTGGTGCCAGGAAAATATCCTCTCACCCAATGTCAACAAAACAAAGGAGTTGATCGTGGACTTCAGGAAACAGCAGAGGGAACACCCCCTTATCCACATTGACGGGACTGCAGTGGAGAAGATGTAAAGCTTCAAGTGCCTCAGCGTACATATCACTGACAAACTGAAATGGTCCATCCACAACAGCGCCTCTTCAACCTCAGGAGGTAATAATGGCTGACTGGTGGATAGCATTGAGCCCTGGGCTGAAGTCTACTGCTAATATTAGCATAGTGGCTGAAGGCATTTTTTAAATTTAACTAGGCAAGTCAGTTAAGAACAAATTCCTATTTACAATGACGGCCAACACCAGCCAAACTCAGACGACACTGGGCCAATTGTGCGCCGCACTATGGGACTCCAAATCACGTCCGGTCGTGATACAGTCCGGAATTCAAACTAGGTTGTCTGTAGTGATGTTTCTAGCACTGAGCTGCAGTGTCTTAGACCACTGTGTCACTTGGGAGCCCCATTTCCCTGGGCTGAAGTGATACTGCTAACATTAGCATAATAGCTGACTGGTGGATAGCATTGAGCCCTGAGCTGAAGTGATACTGCTAACATTAGCATAATGGATGACTGGTGGATAGCATTGAGCCCTGGGCTGAAGTGATACTGCTAACATTAGCATAATAGCTGACTGGTGGATAGCATTGAGCCCTGGGCTGAAGTGATACTGCTAACATTAGCATAATAGCTGACTGGTGGATAGCATTGAGCCCTGAGCTGAAGTGATACTGTTAACTTTAGCATAATGGCAGACTGGTGGATAGCATTGAGCCCTGGGCTGAAGTGATACTGTTAACATTAGCATAATGGCAGACTGGTGGATAGCATTGAGCCCTGAGCTGAAGTGATACTGTTAACATTAGCATAATGGATGACTGGTGGATAGCATTGAGCCCTGGGGCTGAAGTCTACTGCTAACATTAGCATAATGGCTGACTGGTGGATAGCATTGAGCCCTGGGCTGAAGTGATACTGTTAACTTTAGCATAATGGCAGACTGGTGGATAGCATTGAGCCCTGGGCTGAAGTGATACTGTTAACATTAGCATAATACCTGACTGGTGGATAGCATTGAGCCCTGGGGCTGAAGTGAACACAAAGAAACAGGGCTACGCTCAAGAACACAAAGAAACAGGGCTACGTTCAAGAACACAAAGAAACAGGGCTACGTTCAAGAACACAAAGAAACAGGGCTACGTTCAAGAACACAAAGAAACAGGGCTACGTTCAAGAACACAACAAAAACAGAACACAAGGTTGACTAAGAAAATAAATACAGAACCTTACAAGCTCGGGGATTCAATGCAGCAATCTTTTGGTTACTGGCCCAATGCTCCTACCCGCCAGGCTGCCTGTCCCCCCTGTACTTGAAGCTTCAAAATGTGTAATATAATGGCACATTTTTGTTGATTTTGAACAATAATATGATACATAACTTAGAGATCATTGAACTGTCTTTATCAATATAAAAATATGAAAGACCTGTTAATGTGTTGTCCCTTCTTTACTTGACAATAAGCTTCAATCATGTTTTGAAAAATCTATTTTGTACTCATCAATTACTATCCTGGACAAACTTATTCATTCGTATTTTCACAAAATTATATTTTTTCGGACCCTTTGTTGGAGCATAAGACTGTACATTTGACATTTTGGACCTTCAGTTTATCAGCACACCGTATAAGAGCAGGGAAGATTCAATAAGAGGAAGGATTCCCATTTACAGCATGTTGACACTCGAGAAGAAAGGACCCGGCTTTGACACATCATCATAGAGTTTTCAACCTTTTCCCGGGTTAGTGGAGCCCAGTCTCTGGTACGGTGTTATGTGGTGTTATAACACAGCATATCATCTTTCATAACACCCTCGGGATGAATCTTTCAGTACATCTTAAATCTGTCCCAATATCCTCACAACCATGTTGTTAAATATTCCGGTGAAATTAAGGTTTGGTCTCCTCTAAAATGGTGGCAGCTCAGTTGAGACTAGTTTTAAATTAAAGACTAGTTCATTTTTAACAGTGTGTAAGCTATATACAGGATCAGTGCCAGCACCAGGAATACTGTGTGTGTATTCTGGGCTAGATTACTGCCTGGTATGTATTGTAGCTAAGCCGTAACCAGAAAAGGAGAACATATTGTACAGTACACGGCACAGCCATTCATACCTGATTCATATCTCACCAACGGGAGTGAACCCGGCCTTCCATATATCTGCCGTGAACTGCAGATTGCCCCTTTAAGGTACATCATGTATGAAGAAGACACACTACATGGCTGTAGGTTTAAAGGTTTTGTCTGCTGACATTCTTGAACGTAATTTATAACCTGAAATGAACTCAAATTCTTTAATTATCTTGCCAGGTGTGTGAATGTCTGTCATCTATCTCCAGCGGCATTTAACAGATTGCCCATTAGGCCTAGATGTCACAGTAAATCACCAGCAATGGCATTTAGAATGTTATAAAGGACTAATAGATTGGACTGGAGAGCAACAGAAACGACAGCTCTCCTCTCACAGATCACTGACTTAGACTTGTGCTCTCAGTGGCGTAAACAATCGCCCCCGCACCCCCTGACCATACCCCTGTGTCCACACACACACACCTCTTTGTCGACATGAGCTGCCGTCAGCCCACCGGTTTTTCCCCGTGAGCACACTGGGGAAACTCTGTTTCCTCCCTGCTACTGTGATAGCAGAAACAGATGGAGAAACCCAGGGAGTGGGATAAATAATACCATAGAAAGAACAGAGGGTGAGAGAGAGGGGGAAAGATAAAGAGTGATTCCAGACACCCTCCTCCTATGCTACCCGTGTTTGACCCACTGACAGAAACGTGGTGTGAGGCCTCTTTACACGGCATGTATACTGAACAAAAATATAAACACAACATGTAAAGTGTTGGTCCCATGTTTCATGAGCTGAAATAAAAGATCCCAGACATTTTCCATACGCACAAAAAGCTTATTTCTCTCCAATTTTTGTTTACATCCATGTTAGTGAGCATTTCTCCTTTGCCAAGGTAATCCATTCACCTGACAGGTGTGGCATATCAAGAAGCTGATTAAACAGTATGACCTTTACACAGGTGCACCTTGTGCTGTGGACAGTAAAAGGCCATTCTAAAATGTGCAGTTTTGTCACAAAACACAATCCCACAGATGTCTCAAGTTTTGAGAGAACGTGCAATTGGCATTCTGACTGCAGGAATATCCACCAGAGCTGTTGACTAAGAATGTTCACCTCCAACGTTGTTTTGGAGAATTTGGAAGTATGTCCAACCGACCTCACAACCGCAGACCACATGAAACCTCCACCTCCACACCCCAGGACCTCCACATCTGACTTCTACCCCTGCGGGATGAGACCAGCCACCCGGACAGTTTATGAAACTGTGGGTTTACACAACCAAAGAATTTCTGCACAAACTGTTAGAAACCGTATCATGTAGAGGTCGACCGATTACGATTTTTCAACGCCGATACCGATTATTGGAAGACAAAAAAGCCGATACCGATTAATCGGACGATTTTTTAAATGTATTTGTAATAATGACAATTACAACAATACTGAATGAACACTTATTTTAACTTAATATAATACATCAATAAAATCAATTTAGCCTCAAATAAATAATGGAACATGTTCAATTTGGTTTAAATAATGCAAAAACAAGGTGTTGGAGAAGAAAGTAAAAGTGCAATATGTGCCATGTAAGAAAGCTAAAGTTTAAGTTCCTTGCTCAGAACATGAGAACATATGAAAGCTGGTGGTTCCTTTAAACATGAGTCTAGTTTTAGGTTGTAGTTATTATAGAAATTATAGGACTATTTCTCTCTATACCGTTTGTATTTCATTAACCTTTGACTATTGGATGTTCTTATAGGCACTTTAGTATTGCCAGTGTAACAGTATAGTAAATATTCCTGTTACATTGCACAACCTTCAATGTTATGTCATAATTACGTAAAATTCTGGCAAATTAGTTCGCAATGAGCCAGGCTGCCCAAACTGTTGCATATACCCTGACTCTGCGTGCAATGAATGCAAGAGAAGTGACAATTTCACCTGGTTAATATTGCCTGCTAACCTGGATTTCTTTTAGCTAAATATGCAGGTTTAAAAATATATACTTCTGTGTATTGATTTTAAGAAAGGCATTGATGTTCATGGTTAGGTAAACGTTGGAGCAACGACAGTCCTTTTTTGCGAATGCGCACCACATCGATTATATGCAACGCAGGACACGCTAGATAAACTAGTAATATCATCAACCATGTGTAGTTATAACTAGTGATTATGATTGATTAAGTTTAATGCTAGCTAGCAATTTACCTTGGCTTCTTACTGCATTCGCGTAACAGGTGGGCTCCTCGTGTGGCAGGTGGTTAGAGCATTAGACTAGTCAACCGGCCCTAATTAATCGGTCGACCTCTAGTCTCAGGCTCATCTCTTTCTGAACAGAGTGCCCCATGGAGGCGGTGGGGTTATGGTATGGGCAGGCATAAGCTACGGACAACAAACACAATTGCATTTTATAGATGGCAATTTGAATGCACAAAGATACCTTGATGAGATCCTGAGGCCCATTGTTCTGCCATTCATCTGCCGCCATCACCTCATGTTTCAGCGTAATAACGCACACCGCCCCATGTCACAAGGATCTGTACACAATTCCTGGAAGCTGAAAATGTCCCAGTTCTTCCATGGTCGACATACCATACATGTTACCCATTGAGCATGTTTGGGATGCTCTGGATCAACGTGTATGACTGCGTGTTCCAGTTCCTGCTAATATCCAGCAACTTCGCACAGCCAATGAAGAGTGGGACAACATTCTACAGATGTCTGTGTGTGTGTGGCTATGTCTGTGTGTGTGTGTGGTTATGTCTGTGTGTGTGTGTGGCTATGTCTGTGTGTGTGTGTGTGGTTATGTCTGTGTGTGTGTGTGGCTATGTCTGTGTGTGTGTGTGTGTGGTTATGTCTGTGTGTGTGTGTGTGTGTGTGTGTGGTTATGTCTGTGTGTGTGTGTCGTTATGTCTGTGTGTGTGTGTGGTTATGTCTGTGTGTGTGTGTGGCTATGCCTGTGTGTGTGTGTGGCTATGTCTGTGTGTGTGTGTGGCTATGTCTGTGTGTGTGTGGTTATGTCTGTGTGTGTGTGGCTATGTCTGTGTGTGTGTGTGTGGCTATGTCTGTGTGTGTGTGTGTGTGGCTATGTCTGTGTGTGGCTACGTCTGTGTGTGTGTGGTTATGTCTGTGTGTGTGTGTGTGGTTATGTCTGTGTGTGTGTGGCTATGCCTGTGTGTGTGTGGCTATGTCTGTGTGTGTGTGTGGCTATGTCTGTGTGTGTGGCTATGTCTGTGTGTGTGTGTGTGGCTATGTCTGTGTGTGTGTGTGTGGCAATGTCTGTGTGTGGCAATGTCTGTGTGTGTGTGTGGCTACGATGCAATAATCCCGTCCGTCAAAACATTTGACAAAAACATTGTAGCACGCCGACGGAAGCATCAATGGACTACTCAACCCTCCACAGGACCTGAATGACCCAAACACACCTGAGATGTGCAGGGTGTGTTATGTCTGGGAGAAGGAGATCTGTTGTAACAGATGGATAAACAAAATCCTGTTCTATTCTATTGGGACATTCCTAAAATACACCAGTGTGTGTGTGTGTGTGTGTGTGTGTGTGTGTGTGTGTGTGTGTGTGTGTGTGTGTGTGTGTGTGTGTGTGTGTGTGTGTGTGTGTATAGAGAGGGCTTAGCATTGTTAGCCTGTATCTTTGCCCTCCATCAGTCTATCTCTGTGTGTCTCTGGCCCAAATGGCACACTATCTCCTATGGGCCCTGGTTAAAAGTAGTGCACTACCCTATGGGCCCTGGTTAAAAGTAGTGCACTACTCTATGGGCCCTGGTTAAAAGTAGTGCACTATGTAGGGAATAGGGTGCCATTTGGGCTGCACCCCCTGTCTCAGACAGGTACCATGTGAGATGCAGATAGGAGAGGAAGACCAGTTTTATCATGGATTCTTACCCCCCTCTATCCCCCCAACCCCTCTTCTAGATCGATCAAGGTCATCCACTGATCTCAGACCAGTTATATCATGGATTCTACCCTCCCAATGAAAGAATGCAAAACAATAACAGTCCTGTTTCCATGGGAGAGAGAGAGAGAGAGAGAGAGAGAGAGAGAGAGAGAGAGAGAGAGAGAGAGAGAGAGAGACAGAGAGAGAGAGAGAGAGAGAGAGAGAGAGAGAGAGAGAGAGAGAGAGAGAAGAATATGTAGGCTCCCACTGTCTTTCAATCTTTAGCTTTAACTATATTCTGTCTGTGAGACAGCAAGTTATCCTGGTCAGTCCAGGGAGAAAGAGAGAACGTGTGGGTGGTGTGTTTCCAGAAGCAGGTCTCAGTAACATAGAGAGACAGAGAGAGGACAGAGGGGAAATCCCACTGCTGTGTGTAGGTGGGCTTGTCAGGTAACCCACAAAGACAGGGGGAAACTTAAACCTATGACAAAACAATACACTTATAAGAGACAAAAAAACAGGCTTTATGATCAACTGGTGACTAAGGTTCAATGGCTTGATATGCTGCTGCCCTTGACAGCCCCCCCCCCCCCCCCCCCACACACACACACACACACAATCCCCTCTGAACTAAAGAAACATGGTGTAATGGCTGGAGATAGACTTCAGCTCAGTAGGACAGGACAAAGTGGATGTTGCACTTCACAGTTTTACCATATGTGTACAGTTTGCTGAGGTCAATGGAGGCTAAATAATCAAGTCTTTAGAGAGAGCGAGAGGGGGGGGGGGAAGAGAGAGGGGGGGAGACAGAGAGAGGGGGGGGGGAGACAGAGAGAGAGGGGGGGGGAAGAGAAAGGGGGGGGGAGACAGAGAGAGAGTGGGTGGGAGAGAAAAAACAAGGTCTCAGGTCATCTGCCTTTGTCAAAAAGAGCAGGAACCCAGACTTCATCAAAAAACTTTATCCTACAAGAAACCTGGTATAAAGGAGACAGACCCACTAGCTGCCCTCTAGGTTACAGAGAGCTGGTAGTCCCATCCACCAAACTACCAGGTGGGTGGCATAAAGGAGACAGACCCACTAGCTGCCCTCTAGGTTACAGAGAGCTGGTAGTCCCATCCACCAAACTACCAGGTGGGTGGTATAAAGGAGACAGACCCACTAGCTGCCCTCTAGGTTACAGAGAGCTGGTAGTCCCATCCACCAAACTACCAGGTGTGAAACAGGGGAGAGACTCAGGGGGTATGCTAATTTTATATAGAGCAGACCTACTCACTCTATTAAATTAGTTAAAACAGGAACATCTGGCTAGAAATTAAGGAAATGATCTCAACAGAGAAAAATGTCCTCATGTGTGATACCTATATCCCCCCAATAGAATCCCGATACTTTAATGAAGACAGCTTCTCCATCCTAGAGGAGGAAATCAGTCATTTCCAGGCCCAGGGACATGTACTAGTCTGTGGCGACCTAAACACCAGAACTGGACAAGAACCTGACACCCTCAGCACACAGGCGGACAAACACCTGCCTGGAGGTGACAGCATTCCCTCCCCCATATTCCCCCCCTAGACACAACTACAACAACATAACCAACAAAAACGGGTCACAACTCCTGCAGCTCTGTCGCACGCTGGGTATGTACATAGTCAATGGTAGGCTTCGAGGGGACTCCTATGGTAGGCACACCTATAGCTCATCTTTTGGCAGTAGTACTGTAGACTACTTTATCACTGACCTCAACCCAGAGTCTCTCAGAGCGTTCACAGTCAGCCCACTGACACCCCTATCAGATCACAGCAAAATCACAGTCTACTTGAACAGAGCAGTACTCAATCATGAAGCATCAAAGCCAAAGGAGCTGAATAATATTAAGAAATGCTCTAGATGGAAGGCAAGTAGTGTGGAAATCTACCAAAAAACAATTAGGAAACAACAAATGAAATTTCCTGGACAAAATGTTTCACTGTAATAGTTTACAGTATATTTGACCTCTCAGCTTCCCTATCAAATCTAATAATGTCAAGCAGACAACCTAAGAAAATGAACAACAATAACAAATGGTTTGATGAAGAATGAAAAAACATAAGAAAGAAATTGACAAACCTGTCCAACCAAAAACATAGAGACCCAGAAAGCCTGAATCTACGACTTCACTATGGTGAATCTTTAACGGCATTCTTCCTCCTCTTCTGAGTAGGAGTAGCGAGAAGGATCGGAGGACCAATGCGCAGCGTGGTAAGTGTCCATAATGTTTATTTAAAGACATAAACTGAACACTACAAACCGTGAAACAAAGGAAACAGTACCGTAACAAACACTCACACGGCAACAAACACTCACACGGCAACAAACACTCACACGGCAACAAACACTCACACGGCAACAAACACTCACACGGCAACAAACACTCATACGGCAACAAACACTCACACGGCAACAAACACTCACACGGCAACAAACACTCATACGGCAACAAACACTCACACGGCAACAAACACTCACACGGCAACAAACACTCATATGGCAACAAACACTCACAAACCAAAAGTGAAACCCAGGCTACCTAAGTATGATTCTCAATCAGATACAACTAGCGACACCTACCTCTGATTGAGAACCATACTAGGCTGAACAAAAAACAACAACATAGAAATACAAACATAGACTGCCCACGCCAACTCACACCCTGACCATACTAAAACAAAGAATAAAATAACAGAACTATGGTCAGAACGTGACAATATCACTAAAACAATACAGAAATACACTACGGAAAAAGGAGGAACAGCACGTCAGAAATCATCTATTGAAGAATCAATAGAATCTAACCACTTATAGGACATTGGAAAACTCTAAACAAACAACAACATGAAGAGTTATCTAACCAAAACGGAGATGTATGGATAAACCACTTCTCCAATATGTTTGGCTCTATAACAAAGAACAAAGCACAAACAGCAAAAACATACACATGATAAAATATTAGAATCAGCTATTGAAGACTACCAGAACCCACTGCATTCTCCAATTACCTTGAATGAACTACAGGACAAAATACAACCCTCCAACCTATAAAGGCCTGTTGTGTTGACGGTATCCTACATGAAATGATAAAATATACAGACCACAAATTACAATTAGCTATACTTAAACTCTTTAACATCATCCTCAGCTCTGGCATCTTCCCCAATATTTGGAACCAAGGACTGATCACCCCAATCCACAAAAGTGGAGTCTGGGGTCCGCTCACCAATCAAGAATTCACAAAATGGGACAAACACCAAATTGAGAATCTGCATGCAGAATTCTGCAAAAATATCCTCTGTGTACAACGTAAAACACCAAATAATGCATGCAGAGCAGAATTAGGCCGATGCCCGCAAATGATCAAAATCCTCGTTAAATTCTATCACCATCTAAAAGGAAGCGAATCCCAAACCTTCCACAACAAAGCCATCACCTACAGAGAAATGAACCTGGAGAAGAACCTTTGAGCAAGCTGGTCCTGGAGCTCTGTTAACAAACACACACAGACCCCACAGAGCTCCAGGACACCAACACAATTAGGCAGACCTGGCTCTCAAGAGAAGACAAGCTATGTGCACACTGCCCACAAAATGAGGTGGAAACTGAGCTGCACTTTCTAACCTCCTGCAAAATATATGACCATATTAGAGACACATATTCCCTCAGATTACACAGATCCATAAAGAAAACAAATCTAATGTTGATAAACTCCCCTTATCTATTGGATGAAATACCACAGTGTGCATCACAGCAGCAAGATTTGTGACCTGTTGCCACGAGAAAAGGTCAACCAGTGTAGAACAAACACCATTGTACAACACATATTTATGATAATTTATTTTCCCTTTTGTACTTTAACTATCTGTACATTGTTACAACACTGTATATACAGTGGGGCAAAAAAGTATTTAGTCAGCCACCAATTGTGCAAGTTCTCCCACTTAAAAAGATGAGAGAGGCCTGTAATTTTCATCATAGGTACACATCAACTATGACAGACAAAATGAGGAAAAAAAATCCTGAAAATCACATAGGATATTTAATGAATTTATTTGCATATTATGGTGGACAATAAGTATAGTATATTTTACCATGATGTCAAGCAAAGAGGCACTGAGTTTGAAGGTCGGCCTTTAAATACATCCACAGGTACACCTCCAATTGACTCAAATGATGTCAATTAGCCTATCAGAAGCTTCTAAAGCCATGACATCAATTTCTGGAATTTTCCAAGCTGTTTAAAGGCACAGTCAATTTAGTGTATATAAACGTCTGACCCACTGGAATTGTGATACAGTGAATTATAAGTGAAATAATCTGTCTGTGAACAATTGTTGGAAAAATTACTTGTGTCATGCACAAAGTAGATGACTGACTTGCCAAAACTATAGTTTGTTAACAAGAAATGTGTGGAGTGGTTGAAAAACGAGTTTTAATGAATCCAACCTAAGTGGATGTAAACTTCCAACTGTATGTATACAATGACAATGTATGTATTTAACTTACCATGTCAATAAAGCCTGCTGAATTGAATTGAGAGAGAGAGAGAGAGAGAGAGAGAGAGAGAGAGAGAGAGAGAGAGAGAGAGAGAGAGAGAGAGAGAAAGAGAGAGAGAGAGAGAGAGAGAGAGATGCATGTTTTGTAGAGATGAGAGACAGACACTGAGACACCCCCATGTATCTCAGTGAGCTGGCACCACATCCAACCACCACGCCTTAGTTTGAGACACCGCCTCATCCACGTATCTCAGTGAGCTGGATCAGGGGATAGAGGGTGGAGTTGAGCTGGATCTGGGGATGAAGTTTTGTTGGAGCTGAGGATAGAGGATGGAGTTGGGCTGGATCAGGGGACAGAGGGTGGAGTTGAGCTGTAGCTGAGGATAGAGGATGGAGTTGAGCTGGAGCTGAGGATAGAGGATGGAGTTCAGCTGTAACTGAGGATAGACTATGGAGCTGAGCTGGAGCTGAGGATAGAGGATGGAGTTGAGCTGGAGCTGAGGATAGAGGATGGAGTTCAGCTGTAACTGAGGATAGACTATGGAGCTGAGCTGGAGCTGAGGATAGAGGATGGAGTTGAGCTGGAGCTGAGGATAGAGGATGGAGTTGAGCTGGAGCTGAGGATAGAGGATGAAGTTGAGCTGGAGCTGAGGATAGAGGATGGAGTTGAGCTGGAGCTGAGGATAGAGGATGGAGTTGGGTTGGAGCTGAGGATAGAGAATGGAGTTGAGTTGGAGTATGGGGGTTTGAGTTAGAATAGGGGCTGGGTCTGGGGCAGGAGTGGAGAGGTGAAAACACCATCATCCCACCATCATGTCTGGCGAAAAGACAGAGATTGATGGGCTGGAGCTGGGGATAGAGGGCTGGAACTAGGGCTGGAACTAGGGCTGGAACTAGGGCTGGAACTAGGGCTGGAACTAGGACTGGAACTAGGGCTGGAACTAGGGCTGGAACTAGGACTGGAACTAGGGCTGGAACTAGGGCTGGAACTAGGGCTGGAACTAGGGCTGGAACTAGGGCTGGGAGACACAGGCAGGGAATGGAAGTAAGGGTGATGACACAAGCATCAGCTGCAAGGATCCAAGATAAGAATTCAGGGGACTCCTTTCAAGCTTTTGGAGGGGCAGACACTAACTGTACTCTACCCATCCCCCCCCCTCTCAATTTATTTTTCAATTTAATTTAAGGGCTGTATTGAGATGGGAAACATGTGTTAACATTGCCAAAGCAAGTGAAATAGATAATAAACAAAAGTGAAATAAACAATAAAAAATGAACAATTAACATTACACTCACAAAAGTTCCAAAAGAATAAAGACATTACAAATGTCATAATATGTCTATATACAGTGTTATAATGATGTGCAACAAGTTTAAGAACAAAAGGGCAAATAAATCAATATAAATATGGGTTGTATTTACAATGGTGTTTGTTCTTCACTGGTTGCCCTTTTCTTGTGGAAACAGGTCACAAATCATGCTGCTGTGGCGGCATTCTGTCTGTCTCTCTCTCTCTCTTTCTTTCTCTCTCTCCTCTCTCTCCTCTCTCCTCTCTCTCTCTCTTTCTTTCTCTCTCTCCTCTCTCTCCTCTCTCTCTCTCTCTCCTCTCTCTCTCTCTTCTCTCTCTCTCTCTTTCTCTCTCTCTCTCTCTGTCTCTCTGTCTCTCTCTCTGTCTCTCTCTCTCTCTCTCTTTCTCTCTCTTCTCTCTCTCTTTCTCTCTCTCCTCTCTCCTCTCTCTCTCTCTCTCTCTCTCTTTCTCTCTCTCCTCTCTCTCTCTCTCTCTGTCTCTCTCTCTCTCTCTTTCTCTCTCTCCTCTCTCTCTCTTTCTCTCTCTGCCTCTCTCTCTCAATTCAATTCAATTCAATTCAAGGGCTTTATTGGCATGGGAAACATGTGTTAACATTGCCAAAGCAAGTGAGGTAGACAACATACAAAGTGAATATATAAAGTGAAAAACAACAAAAATGAACAGTAAACATTACACATACAGAGGTTTCAAAACAGTAAAGACATTACAAATGTCATATTATATATATATATATATATATATATACAGTGTGTTAACAATGTACAAATGGTTAAAGGACACAAGATAAAATAAATAAGCATAAATATGGGTTGTATTTACAATGGTGTGTGTTCTTCACTGGTTGCCCTTTTCTCGTGGCAACAGGTCACAAATATTGCTGCTGTGATGGCACACTGTGGAATTTCACCCAGTAGATATGGGAGTTTTTCAAAATTGGATTTGTTTTCGAATTCTTTGTGGATCTGTGTAATCTGAGGGAAATATGTCTCTCTAATATGGTCATACATTGGGCAGGAGGTTAGGAAGTGCAGCTCAGTTTCCACCTCATTTTGTGGGCAGTGAGCACATAGCCTGTCTTCTCTTGAGAGCCATGTCTGCCTACGGCAGCCTTTCTCAATAGCAAGGCTATGCTCACTGAGTCTGTACATAGTCAAAGCTTTCCTTAATTTTGGGTCAGTCACAGTGGTCAGGTATTCTGCCGCTGTGTACGCTCTGTTTAGGGCCAAATAGCATTCTAGTTTGCTCTGTTTTTTTGTTAATTCTTTCCAATGTGTCAAGTAATTATCTTTTTGTTTTCTCATGATTTGGTTGGGTCTAATTGTGCTGTTGTCCTGGGGCTCTGTAGGGTGTGTTTGTGTTTGTGAACAGAGCCCCAGGACCAGCTTGCTTAGGGGACTCTTCTCCAGGTTCATCTCTCTGTAGGTGATGGCTTTGTTATGGAAGGTTTGTGAATCGCTTCCTTTTAGGTGGTTGTAGAATTTAACGGCTCTTTTCTGGATTTTGATAATTAGTGGGTATCGGCCTAATTCTGCTCTGCATGCATTATTTGGTGTTCTACGTTGTACACGGAGGATATTTTTGCAGAATTCTGCGTGCTGAGTCTCAATTTGGTGTTTGTCCCATTTTGTGAAGTCTTGGTTGGTGAGCGGACCCCAGACCTCACAACCATAAAGGGCAATGGGCTCTATGACTGATTCAAGCATTTTTAGCCAAATCCTAATTGGTATGTTAAAATTTATGTTTCTTTTGATGGCATAGAATGCCCTTCTTGCCTTGTCTCTCAGATCGTTCACAGCTTTGTGGAAGTTACCTGTGGCGCTGATGTTTAGGCCAAGGTATGTATAGTTTTTTGTGTGCTCTAGGGCAACAGTGTCTAGATGGAATTTGTATTTGTGGTCCTGGTAACTGGACCTTTTTTGGAACACCATTATTTTGGTCTTACTGAGATTTACTGTCAGGGCCCAGGTCTGACAGAATCTGTGCATAAGATCTAGGTGCTGCTGTAGGCCCTCCTTGGTTGGTGACAGAAGCACCAGATCATCGGCAAACAGCAGACATTTGACTTCGGATTCTAGCAGGGGGAGGCCGGGTGCTGCAGACTTTTCTAGTGCCCGCGCCAATTCGTTGATATATATGTTGAAGAGGGTGTGGCTTAAGCTGCATCCCTGTCTAACCCCACGACCCTGTGTGAAGAAATGTGTGTGTTTTTTGCCTATTTTAACCGCACACTTGTTGTTTGTGTACATGGATTTTATAATGTCGTATGTTTTACCCCCAATACCACTTTCCATCAGTTTGTATAGCAGACCCTCATGCCAGATTGAGTCGAAGGCTTTTTTGAAATCAACAAAGCATGAGAAGACTTTGCCTTTGTTTTGGTTTGTTTGGTTGTCATTTAGGGTGTGCAGGGTGAATACATGGTCTGTTGTACGGTAATTTGGTAAAAAGCCAATTTGACATTTGCTCAGTACATTGTTTTCATTGAGGAAATGTACAAGTCTGCTGTTAATAATAATGCAGAGGATTTTCCCAAAGTTACTGTTGACACATATTCCACGGTAGTTATTGGGGTCAAATTTGTCTCCACTTTTGTGGATTGGGGTGATCAGTCCTTGGTTCCAAATATTGGGGAAGATGCCAGAGCTAAGTATGATGTTAAAGAGTTTTAGTATAGCCGATTGGAATTTGTTGTCTGTTTGTCTCTCTCTCTCTCTCTGTCTCTCTCTCTCTCTCAGTCCCCCATTCCCTATCTCTCTCTTTCTCTCTCTTCTCTCTCTCTCTCTCTATCTCTCTCTCTCTTTCTCTCTCTCCTCTCTCTCTCTCTCTCTCTCTCTCTCTCTCTGTCTCTCTCTCTTTCTCTCTCTCTCTCTCTTTCTCTCTCTCCTCTCTCTCTCTCTCTCTCTTTCTCTCTTCCTCTCTCTCTCTCTCTCTCTGTCTCTCTCTCTGTCTCTCTCTCTCTCTCTCTCTCAGTCCCCCATTCCCTCTCTCTCTCTCTCTCAGTCCCCCATTCCCTCTCTTACCTTCAACCTCTCTCTGGTTGCCGTTATCTCTCTCTCTTTCTTTCTCCCTCACTCTCTGTCCTCCCACCCTCCCTCTCTCTCAGCCAGACCCTGATGGCACACAGGGCCACATTCCAGTG
>NC_143030.1:13522092-13542092 GCF_057628025.1 Oncorhynchus mykiss
TCCCCAGCATCCTCCCCCTTCCCTTCCCTCCATCCCTAGATATATAGCAAGAGAGGGAGATAGAATCAGATAGAGAGATAGTGTGTGTGTGTGTGTGAGAGAGAGAGAGAGAGTGTGTGTATGTGTGAGAGAGAGATAAATAGATAGATAGAGAGAGAGAGAGGGGGGGGGGGGGAGAGAGAGGGGGGGAGAGGGGAGAGAGAGAGGGGGGGAGAGAGAGAGAGAGATAGGGGGGGAGAGGGGAGAGAGAGAGGGGGGAGAGGGGAGAGAGAGAGAGAGAGAGAGAGAGAGAGAGAGAGAGGGGGGGGGGGAGAGAGAGAGGGGGGGAGAGGAGAGAGAGAGAGAGAGAGAGAGAGAGAGAGATGTATGCAAGTACAAATGTCAACTTGTCCAGCATCTCCTCTTGGATTCAATGTGGGAGAACAGGGGACGGTTATGCCCAGATGTCGATTTTCACCTCCTGGGTATCCTGTCTCATTCAAATGCATTAAGGCATCTTACCAAGAACCTGTAGTTGATTAAATTGTTGATTGAATTGTTCCTGAGGGGAGAAGTATATATATATATATATATATATATACTTATATACTTCTCCCCTCTGAGATATATATACTTCTCCCCTCGGGAACAATATATATATATATATATATATATATTGTGTGTGTTTTCTTTTTACCAGAAAAATAAACAAAGCTCAGAGCGCCCCAATATGCAGTGACAGCACCTATTTCCACTCTCACTTTTTACCAGGCAATGCAAAACGCCCATTCCATGTAGCCTACTTGCAATGTGCTGGCAAAAGTTTCATTGAAATGCCACAAATAAGTTAAAAAAGACACACGGTACATAATGCGGGCATTGTAACTTTAACCATTCTACAAGGAGGGTAAAGTACAAATTGTTTGCAATAACACATGTTCTCCTTCCATAATAGACAAAAAGTAGGAAAAGGGTGCAGGGTGTTTTTACAAGTCGCCCGGTGCAGAACAGACCTAGAAAAAAAATGTGATAGGCGCGAGCTGGAGCTGGGCTTCGGTGCCCCGGCCCGCGCTCTTATCTCTGAACGGTGACGCGGATAAATGCTCCCTAGAATGGAGCTTGTTCGTAACTGTGCAATAGCGCGACAATAACTCACAGGAATATATAATTATTATTATTATATGCAATAACACTTTAAAACATATTTTGAAAACAGAAGGCTAGAAGATGAGACGTAATATTATTAGACCAGGGGTAGAAAAGTAAGACTTGCTATAAAGTATCCACTCAATTTAGAAACTTTCGCCAACAAGACGTGGGGGAGTTACGGAGCCAGTCGCGGTTTTAACTGTGTTAACCGGCTTATAGTCCTTTAGAAATAGGCTACATCGACAAGTGTATAAAGTAATTGTAGGCTGGTTACTCACCGCTGATTCCGACTCCTGGACCGTGATACACAGGGTAACAACCATCAACTCCATGGCGAGATTTCGCAGACTCTTTACGTTTTTTTTCATTTTTAGAAAATAATCTGCCTCAACTAAACATTGACAAGTTCTACTAAATAGCACGTCAGATAATTGTCATATTCTTTTGCTAACTTTTTATTTATTAGAACACAGTCGTTTTTAGAAGTCAGTAGATTGTTGTGTCAACTCCAAGCCGTAGTGTACTGGGACTGTTCCCTTCGCTGCGACCACTGAATCACTTCTCCTCTGTAGGCTTGTGAACGTGTACAGCCGGATCTACTTCGGATCAATGCGCAGCTGTTGACACTTGCTTCAACAGGTCTTGTGCATCATAACTCAACATTTATAAACAAATAAAATCCCAATAAATATTTGCTAAGATATATAGCTAATAAGTTGTTATAATTTGGTTTACATTTTTCAGTGGCAAATGTGGTTTTGAAGACACAAACTGGTGCAATTTTCTGAGGCAAATGGGGCACACTTGTGTAGGGCAATTTTGTTCGTTGCCTCAGGTTACAAATAGCCTAAAGTGTTGACATAATACATTTGTTTGACATTTCCAAATGTCGTCCCAACATGTTGCATTCCATTATGCCTACGATATTGATTTAGGGGAAAAATGTTGTGCTTTTTTGGAAAAGTCATATGGAATTTAGCGGTTTATGCCGCATTCATATGTTATTCGGAACTAGGACACTCAGACTTGTACAACTTGCTAACTGGTTCTAGTCCACGTGAGGTTCAACCAATTAGCAGGCCCTACATTCCAGAGTCCCTAATTCAGACTAGCAGTAGAACGCGGCATTATGCAAAGTAGAACATTCCACAAAGATCACACTCCCTTCTCATAAGAGTGATCATTTATCAATTAATACTTTCTTCTCTTTTACAGTTCAGTAATGTAGCTTTCGCATCTTTATAAAAGCAACCTCGTCAAGGTATCAATGTTTTCATCGTTCGCTGTCTTAATTGCATAGTCTGTCACAAGACATGCGTATTTAATCTCCCATTAAATAGGAATGAAACATAAATGTGCTATCTTGTTGACTTTTTATCATTTATTCGAGTAGTGATAGTACCATAGGGGTTTCTAATTAACGTGGGTAACCAGTGGGTAAGGGTAGGCTATGCGTGACAATGCTAAAGGCCCGCCCCTCTGCTTTCATGCACTGCGAAGTAGTTGCGTGCGTGAAACAACTCCGTCAGGGACGAACGTTTTCACAAGTGAACTTGGTGAGTTTTAACTTTCCCTATTCTTTATAGCGTAAAACGACGAAATAACCTAACGATTTCAACTAGTCCTAACGAAAATAGCATTTTGGTGCGTGATTCTCTCTCATTTGAAATCTCTCTCCCTCTCTCTTTGGTCTTTCTTCTCGTCTTTCGGTGGCACAGACGCTTTTTGGATTCATCAATGAGCTCGTCCAGGCACTTGTAGCTGCTTGGAGTGAAGACCGGACTGGGAGACCGCTACCAGGAAAACGACCAGTTTTTTCTTCCAGTCGGGATTCAACATGAAATTCTGGTGCGTTTATTTGAGCTCAAAATGATCTGTTGTCGTAGCGGTATAGTTTGACGTGGCTTGTCAGTTTACAACTGTTCTGTAGCCAAATATATTATCCCGCGAATACTTCATTATAAAGTTAGTATAACTTTTGTTTATTTTTAAAGCCAGTCTGATATATAAATATGTATTTATTTTTTTAGGATTTGTGTACTTGCTGTCAGCTGGGCAGTTGAAGCGACACACGGGGTAAGTGCTACCTTGCTCATAGTTAAGGGCTCTCGGCTCGAGTGTGCGCATGTAACCTTCAATCAACTGATGAGGCTACAGCCTTGAAGTTGTGTTATTTTTCTATCGCTGTATTGCGAGCCTCGGATTTATAATTTAGGGCAACATTGTTTCAAACAGTATCGTGCATGACCAGTGCTGTGTCAGTGTAGGTTACCAGAGGTGCTCCGCTCTACTGCGCAGAGCGGAGCTCGCTGGTGTGTTCTACAACAACTATTATCCCTCGGCTATGTATATTCCAAATGCTTATATGATGCAATTTCATCTTGTACAGATGTATTATAGAAATTTAGGTATTGTAAGCCTGTTGTTTGAGTGGGCCACGTATTGGTGTCTAATTCAAAAGAAACATGACAACATATTCACGCTCACTGTAGTTTTCTCTAGGACAGGGCACAGCGTGCGTGTTATGGGCAGAATCACCCTTCCTCTTTTGGGGGAATTTAAATATTTGTCTCGGGTTTATCGAGCGCTGTCTTTAGATTCTGGACGCTGATTACAAGAGCCCACCAGTCAAATTGCTTACTGACCTTTCATCCATAATCAGAGTTTTACGCATGTGAAGATGTTCTTTATTTCAACATCATCCAGTCAGTAACAGATGGCCATTTTACTATTATAATTCACATTTTCATAATGATTTAGAAAGTTAAAACGCACATGATTTATCCCCATAGTTGCAACTATAATTTATTTCGTTTTGTTTTACTTGTATTTATTGAATACTGTCTGTAGGATAGAATACTGAATACTGTCTGTAGGCCCACTGAGATTTGCGAGCGAGTCAAACCCCGCTCCGCTTTGAATAATTCATCAAATAACTTTAGCCACATCTAGAGCGCCTCATTCACGGTCTCATTTATAGGCCTGCCTACGTGTAATTGTCATACATTTCTAATACATGCATAGCCTAGTAATGCTATGAGGATTTAATGATGACTAAGATATAAAGACTATAGTCACAGTTATAGCCACAATTATAGTCATAGTTTACACTTTATTTTAAATAAATACATTTCTATCTGATTTTCCGTTCATACATCCGCACATTTACTTCTAGTATTTTCTAAGAACGGGTTGATTGCAAAATGAGGTCTTGATGCCCTAGCCTGGACCTATGAGATATCTGAGCATTCCAAGGAACCATTGTAGCGGAGAGATAATTGACCTCATGCGCTAAAGCCTCGGTGATGGTTGCTCTGGGAACCAAGTGTACTGGCCCCAAGTTAACTCATCATGCAAGAGTCTGACCGAAACATGTCTATTCTAAAGAAAAAACATCTTCCTTGAGATACTTTCTTTATACCGTGTTACCTGCCCTAATATAACACAGTACTCATGTTATTGCCGCTTGTATCCACTTGCAAGTTGGCTTGTAGTCTCTGCGTATTTATGGGTCATCATGCAATCACTATAGAAACGAAGCAAGTATTGACTTATGCTGATGTTACAACTCACAGAGGTCAGGTCATGTGCGAATAGGGTTAACCTTATATCCTGCGCCTTAAGATGACGTCATAAAAGGTCATTGTAGACTGTGTACAGATCATATCTGGAGAGGCTAAATGGGTTTGTGTTGGTATTTATTATGAATCCCCATGAGCTGCGACCAAGGCTGCTCATTCTTCCTGGGGTCCAGCAAAGTTAAGGCAGTCATGCAATTTAAAAAACATTACAATACATTCACAACAGATTTCACAACACGTTAAGTGTGTGCCCTCAGGTCACTACTTTACTAACACATATCTACAACACTAAATCCATCTACATGTGTGTGTATAGTGCGTATGTTATTGTGTGTGTGTGTATGCATGTGCCTGTGTTTGTCTCACCACAGTCCAAGGCTGTGGAAATCTGATTCTACTGCTTGCATGAGTTACTTAATGTGGAATAGAGTTCTGCGTAGTCATGTCTCTATGAAATACTGTGTGCCTCCCACAGTCTGTTCTTGGGGACTGTGAAGGGACCTCTGGTGAAATGTCTTGTGGGGTATGCATGGGTGTCCGAGCTGTGTGTCGGATATACTTGAATGTGTAGTGTCAGCATTTGTTGCAGGCATGTCATGCCTAAATACGCTAATCTTGCCAATGAAAAATCCTTAAAGTAGTTGGCAATATCAGTGGGTTTTGTGATGAATGAGCCATCTGATTCAATGAATGATGGAGCTGAGTTGACCTTTTTGCCCAGCATTTCAGTTAAGCTGCTCCAAAGATGTTGACTGTCGTTCTTTATATCATTTATCTTTGTTTCATTGTACAGTTTCTTTTTAATTCAGTTTAGTCGCATGACTTTTCACTTTGCAGTACGTTTGCCAATCGGTTGTGCTCCCAGACTTATTTGCCATACTCCTTGCCTCATCCTCCTCCATTTTTCAATTCCTCATCAATCCAAGGGGATTTAACCATATTTTTACAGTCATTTTCATATTGGGTGCATGCTTATTACTAACTTAAATAAACAATTTCATACATGTGTCAAGTGCAGCATCTGGTTGCTCCTCATTACGGGGCGGCAGGGTAGCCTAGTGGTTAGAGCACAACCGGAAGGTTGCCAGTTCAAACCCCCGAACCGATAAGGTACAAATCTGTCTTTCTGCTCCTGAACAGGCACTAGGCTGTCATTGAAAATAAGAATTTGTTCTTAACTGACTTGCCTAGTTTTAAAAAATTACCCAGACCAGCAAATATTATTTACATCATCAGCATAAGAATCACTACAAAATTGAATGACCTTCCTAGATATGGCTATTATATTGGGATCACTACATCTGATGGATGTGGATACTGCTTTGAAGCAAGTTTCTGCAGCTTTAGTAAATGATCAATATATAATACAATACATATTTCCCTCACTAACTTTAAACATCAGCTATCTGAGCAGTCAACCGATCGCCGCAGCTATACATAGCCCATCTGTAAATAGCCCACCCAATCTACCTACCTCATCCCCATATTGTTTTTATTTACTTTTCTGCTCTTTTGCACTCCAGTATTTCTACTTGCACATCATCATCTGCTCATCTATCACTCCCGTGTTAATCTGCTAAATTGTAACTACTTCGCTACTATGGCCTATTTATTTCCTACCTCCTCACGCCGTTTGCACACACTGTATATAGACTTTCTTTTTTTCTATTGTGTTATTGACTGTACGCTTGTTTATTCCATGTGTAACTCTGTGTTGTTGTTTCTGTCACACTGCTTTGCTTTATCTTGGCCAGGTCGCAGTTGCAAACGAGAACTTGTTCTCAACTAGCCTACCTGGTTAAATAAAGGTGTTCTCAACTAGCCTACCTGGTTAAATAAAGGTGTTCTCAACTAGCCTACCTGGTTAAATAAAGGTGTTCTCAACTAGCCTACCTGGTTAAATAAAGGTGTTCTCAACTAGCCTACCTGGTTAAATAAAAATAAAATAAATAAATAAATACATATACAGTTAAAGTCGGAAGTTTACATACACTTAGGTTGGGGTCATTAAAACTAGTTTACATACACTTAGGTTGGAGTCATTAAAACTAGTTTACACACACTTAGGTTGGAGTCATTAAAACTAGTTTATATACACTTAGGTTGGAGTCATTAAAACTAGTTTACATACACTTAGGTTGGAGTCATTAAAACTAGTTTACATACACTTAGGTTGGAGTCATTAAAACTAGTTTACATACACTTCGGTTGGAGTCATTAAAACTAGTTTACATACACTTAGGTTCGAGTCATTAAAACTAGTTTACACACACTTAGGTTGGAGTTATTAAAACTAGTTTACATACACTTAGGTTGGAGTCATTAAAACTAGTTTACATACACTTAGGTTGGAGTCATTAAAACTAGTTTACATACACTTAGGTTGGAGTCATTAAAACTAGTTTACATACACTTAGGTTGGAGTCATTAAAACTAGTTTACATACACTTAGGTTGGAGTCATTAAAACTAGTTTACATACACTTAGGTTCGAGTCATTAAAACTAGTTTACACACACTTAGGTTGGAGTTATTAAAACTAGTTTACATACACTTAGGTTGGAGTCATTAAAACTAGTTTACATACACTTAGGTTGGAGTCATTAAAACTAGTTTACATACACTTAGGTTGGAGTCATTAAAACTAGTTTACATACACTTAGGTTGGAGTCATTAAAACTAGTTTACATACACCTAGGTTGGAGTCATTAAAACTAGTTTACATACACCTAGGTTGGAGTCATTAAAACTAGTTTACATACACCTAGGTTGGAGTCATTAAAACTAGTTTACATACACCTAGGTTGGAGTCATTAAAACTAGTTTACATACACTTAGGTTGGAGTCATTAAAACTAGTTTACATACACCTAGGTTGGAGTCATTAAAACTAGTTTACATACACCTAGGTTGTAGTCATTAAAACTAGTTTACATACACCTAGGTTGGAGTCATTAAAACTAGTTTACATACACCTAGGTTGGAGTCATTAAAACTAGTTTACAAACACCTAGGTTGGAGTCATTAAAACTAGTTTACATACACTTAGGTTGGAGTCATTAAAACTAGTTTACATACACCTAGGTTGGAGTCATTAAAACTAGTTTACATACACCTAGGTTGTAGTCATTAAAACTAGTTTACATACACCTAGGTTGGAGTCATTAAAACTAGTTTACATACACCTAGGTTGGAGTCATTAAAACTAGTTTACATACACCTAGGTTGGAGTCATTAAAACTAGTTTACATACACTTAGGTTGGAGTCATTAAAACTAGTTTACATACACTTAGGTTGGAGTCATTAAAACTAGTTTACATACACTTAGGTTGGAGTCATTAAAACTAGTTTACATACACTTAGGTTGGAGTCATTAAAACTAGTTTACATACACTTAGGTTGGAGTCATTAAAACTAGTTTACATACACCTAGGTTGGAGTCATTAAAACTAGTTTACATACACTTAGGTTGGAGTCATTAAAACTAGTTTACATACACCTAGGTTGGAGTCATTAACTCGTTTACATACACCTAGGTTGGAGTCATTAAAACTAGTTTACATACACCTAGGTTGGAGTCATTAAAACTAGTTTACATACACCTAGGTTGGAGTCATTAAAACTAGTTTACATACACTTAGGTTGGAGTCATTAAAACTAGTTTACATGCACCTAGGTTGGAGTCATTAAAACTAGTTTACATACACCTAGGTTGGAGTAATTAAAACTAGTTTACATACACCTAGGTTGGAGTCATTAACTCGTTTACATACACCTAGGTTGGAGTCAATAAAACTAGTTTACATACACCTAGGTTGGAGTCATTAAAACTAGTTTACATACACTTAGGTTGGAGTCATTAAAACTAGTTTACATACACCTAGGTTGGAGTCATTAAAACTAGTTTACATACACCTAGGTTGGAGTCATTAAAACTAGTTTACATACACCTAGGTTGGAGTCATTAAAACTAGTTTACATACACCTAGGTTGGAGTCATTAAAACTAGTTTACATACACTTAGGTTGGAGTCATTAAAACTAGTTTACATACACCTAGGTTGGAGTCATTAAAACTAGTTTACATACACTTAGGTTGGAGTCATTAAAACTAGTTTACATACACCTAGGTTGGACTCATTAAAACTAGTTTACATACACCTAGGTTGGAGTCATTAAAACTAGTTTACATACACTTAGGTTGGAGTCATTAAAACTAGTTTACATACACCTAGGTTGGAGTCATTAAAACTAGTTTACATACACTTAGGTTGGAGTCATTAAAACTAGTTTACATACACTTAGGTTGGAGTCATTAAAACTAGTTTACATACACTTAGGTTGGAGTCATTAAAACTAGTTTACATACACTTAGGTTGGAGTCATTAAAACTAGTTTACATACACCTAGGTTGGAGTTATTAAAACTAGTTTACATACACTTAGGTTGGAGTCATTAAAACTAGTTTACATACACTTAGGTTGGAGTCATTAAAACTAGTTTACATACACCTAGGTTGGAGTCATTAAAACTAGTTTACATACACTTAGGTTGGAGTCATTAAAACTAGTTTACATACACTTAGGTTGGAGTCATTAAAACTAGTTTACATACACCTAGGTTGGAGTCATTAAAACTAGTTTACATACACTTAGGTTGGAGTCATTAAAACTAGTTTACATACACTTAGGTTGGAGTCATTAAAACTAGTTTACATACACTTAGGTTGGCGTCATTAAAACTAGTTTACATACACTTAGGTTGGAATCATTAAAACTAGTTTACATACACTTAGGTTGTAGTCATTAAAACTAGTTTACATACACTTAGGTTGGAGTCATTAAAACTAGTTTACATACACCTAGGTTGGAGTCATTAAAACTAGTTTACATACACCTAGGTTGGAGTCATTAAAACTAGTTTACATACACTTAGGTTGGAGTCATTAAAACTAGTTTACATACACCTAGGTTGGAGTCATTAAAACTAGTTTACATACACCTAGGTTGGAGTCATTAACTCGTTTACATACACCTAGGTTGGAGTCATTAACTCGTTTACATACACCTAGGTTGGAGTCATTAACTCGTTTACATACACCTAGGTTGGAGTCATTAACTCGTTTACATACACCTAGGTTGGAGTCATTAAAACTAGTTTACATACACCTAGGTTGGAGTCATTAAAACTAGTTTACATACACTTAGGTTGGAGTCATTAAAACTAGTTTACATACACCTAGGTTGGAGTCATTAAAACTAGTTTACATACACCTAGGTTGGAGTCATTAAAACTAGTTTACATACACTTAAGTTGGAGTCATTAAAACTAGTTTACATACACCTAGGTTGGAGTCATTAAAACTAGTTTACATACACCTAGGTTGGAGTCATTAAAACTAGTTTACATACACTTAGGTTGGAGTCATTAAAACTAGTTTACATACACCTAGGTTGGAGTCATTAAAACTAGTTTACATACACCTAGGTTGGAGTCATTAAAACTAGTTTACATACACTTAGGTTGGAGTCATTAAAACTAGTTTACATACACCTAGGTTGGAGTCATTAAAACTAATTTACATACACCTAGGTTGGAGTCATTAAAACTAGTTTACATACACTTAGGTTGGAGTCATTAAAACTAGTTTACATACACCTAGGTTGGAGTCATTAAAACTAGTTTACATACACCTAGGTTGGAGTCATTAAAACTAGTTTACATACACTTAGGTTGGAGTCATTAAAACTAGTTTACATACACCTAGGTTGGAGTCATTAAAACTAGTTTACATACACCTAGGTTGGGGTCATTAAAACTAGTTTACATACACCTAGGTTGGAGTCATTAAAACTAGTTTACATACACTTAGGTTGGAGTCATTAAAACTCGTTTACATACACTTAGGTTGGAGTCATTAAAACTAGTTTACATACACTTAGGTTGGAGTCATTAAAACTAGTTTACATACACTTAGGTTGGAGTCATTAAAACTAGTTTACATACACTTAGGTTGGAGTCATTAAAACTAGTTTACATACACCTAGGTTGGAGTCATTAAAACTAGTTTACATACACTTAGGTTGGAGTCATTAAAACTAGTTTACATACACTTAGGTTGGAGTCATTAAAACTAGTTTACATACACTTAGGTTGGAGTCATTAAAACTAGTTTACATACACCTAGGTTGGAGTTATTAAAACTAGTTTACATACACTTAGGTTGGAGTCATTAAAACTAGTTTACATACACTTAGGTTGGAGTCATTAAAACTAGTTTACATACACCTAGGTTGGAGTCATTAAAACTAGTTTACATACACTTAGGTTGGAGTCATTAAAACTAGTTTACATACACTTAGGTTGGAGTCATTAAAACTAGTTTACATACACTTAGGTTGGCGTCATTAAAACTAGTTTACATACACTTAGGTTGGAATCATTAAAACTAGTTTACATACACTTAGGTTGTAGTCATTAAAACTAGTTTACATACACTTAGGTTGGAGTCATTAAAACTAGTTTACATACACCTAGGTTGGAGTCATTAAAACTAGTTTACATACACCTAGGTTGGAGTCATTAAAACTAGTTTACATACACTTAGGTTGGAGTCATTAAAACTAGTTTACATACACTTAGGTTGGAGTCATTAAAACTAGTTTACATACACCTAGGTTGGAGTCATTAACTCGTTTACATACACCTAGGTTGGAGTCATTAACTCGTTTACATACACCTAGGTTGGAGTCATTAACTCGTTTACATACACCTAGGTTGGAGTCATTAACTCGTTTACATACACCTAGGTTGGAGTCATTAACTCGTTTACATACACCTAGGTTGGAGTCATTAAAACTAGTTTACATACACCTAGGTTGGAGTCATTAAAACTAGTTTACATACACTTAGGTTGGAGTCATTAAAACTAGTTTACATACACCTAGGTTGGAGTCATTAAAACTAGTTTACATACACAGGTTGGAGCCATTAAAACTAGTTTACATACACCTAGGTTGGAGTCATTAAAACTAGTTTACATACACCTAGGTTGGAGTCATTAACTCATTTTTCAACCACTCCACATATTTCTTGTTAAGAAACTATAGTTTTGGCAATTCAGTTAGGACATCTACTTTGCGCATGCCACAAGTAATTTTTCCAACAATTGTTTACAGACAGATTATTTAACTTATCGTTCACTGTATCACAGGTGTACCTGTGGATATTTTTTCAAGGCCTTGACATCATGGGAAAATCAAAATAAATAAGCCAAGACCTCAGGAATTTTCTAGAGATTAATGTACTTTGGTGCAAAAAGTGCAAATCAGTCCCAGAACAACAGCAAAGGACCTTGTGAAGATACTGGAGGAAACAGGTGCAAAAGTATCTATATCCACAGTAAAACAAGTCCTATATCGAAATAACCTGAAAGGCCGTTCAGCAAGGAAGAAGCCACTGCTCCAAAACCACTATAAAAAGTCAGACTACGGTTTGCAACTGCACACGGGGACAAATATTGTACTTTTTGGAGAAATGTCCTCTGGTCTGATGAAACAAAAATAGAACTGTTTGGCCATAATGACCATCGTTATGTTTGGAGGAAAAAGGGGGATCTTGCAAGCCGAAGAACACCATCCCAACCGTGAAGCACAGGGGGTTGCAACAACATGTTGTGGGGGTGCTTTGCTGCAGGAGGGACTGGTGCACTTCACAAAATGGATGGCATCATGAGGTAGGAAAATTATGTAGATATTTTGAAGCAACATCTCAAGACAGGAAGTTAAAGCTTGATCGCAAATGGGTCTTTCAAATGGACAATGACCCAAAGCACACTTCCAAAGTTCTTGCAAAATGGCTTAAGGACAACAAAGTCAAGGTATTGGAGTGGCCATCACAAAGCCCTGACCTCAATCCTATAGAAAATTTGTGGGCAGAACTGAAGTGTATGCGAGCATGGAGGCCTACAAACCTGACTCAGTTACACCAGCTCTGTCAGGAAGAATGGGCCAAAATTCACCCAACTTATTGTGGGAAGCTTGTGGAAGGCTACTCAAAATGTTTGACCTAAGTTAATCAATTTAAAAACAATGCTACCAAATACTAATTGATTATATGTAAACTTCTGACCCACTGGGAATGTGATGAAAGAAATAAAAGCTGAAATAAGTCATTCTCTCTACTATTATTCTGACATTTCACATTCTTAAAATAAAGTGGTGATCCTAACTGACCTAAAACAGGGATTTTTTTTACCAGGATTAAATGCCAGGAATTGTGAAAAGTTTAAATGTAGTTCGCTAAGGTGTAGGTAAACTTCCGACTTCAACTGTAGATCATTTAATTCCTGTGCTGTTTGTTACTACCCTGCTAGGTTAACTGATAATCTGAACCAGGTTGCCGACACTGGTTGCAGTTTGAAGCTTTTCTTGAGTGGGCAGCTTCATGAAAGCCAGTCAATATTGAAATCTGCCAGAAAATATACCTCTCTGTTGATATCACATACATTATCAAGCATTTCATGCATATTATCCAGATAATGGCTGTTAACACTTTCTGGTCTATAGAAGCCACCATAATGGGCTTTAGGTGAGGCAGAGGAACCTGTAACCATATTACTTCAACAGTATTTAACATGAGATCCTCTCTAAGCTTTACAGGAATGTGGTTCTAAATATAAACCGCAACACCTCCTCCGTTGGTATTTCTGTATTTTCTGTAGATGTTATAATCATGTATTTGCTACCAGTGTATCATCAAATGTATTATATAAGTGAGTTTCAGAGATAGTCAGAATATAAATGTCATCTGTTACAAGTAAGTTATTGACTTCATGAAACTTGTTGTTTTTAGCACTTTTCTGGGATGCTTGATTGCTTTCATTGCTTCAATACAAAATCAAATCAAATCAAATTGTATTTGTCACATGCGCCGAATACAACAGTGAAATGCTTACTTACAAGCCCTTAACCAACAATGCAGTTTTAAGCAAATACCTAAAAAAAGTATTAGATAACAATAACAAATAATTAAAGAGCAGCAGTAAATAACAATAGCGGGGCTATATACAGGGGGCACCGGTACAGAGTCAATGTGCGGGGGGCACCGGTGTCGAGGTAATTGAGGTAATATGTACATGTAGGTAGAGTTATTAAAGTGACTATGCATAGATAATAACAGAGAGTATCAGCAGCATAGAAGGGGAGGGGGGGGGGGGCAAGGCAAGTAGTCTGGGTAGCCATTTGATTTGATGTTCAGGAGTTTTATGGCTTGGAGGTAGAAGCTGTTTAGAAGCCTCTTGGACCTAGATTTGGTGCTCCGGTACCGCTTGCCGTGCGGTAGCAGACAGAACAGTCTATGACTAGGGTGGCTGGAGTCTTTGACAATTTTTAGGACCTTCCTCTGACACTGCCTGGTATAGAGGTCCTGAATGGCAGGAAGCTTGGCTCCGGTGATGTAATGGGCCGTACGCACTACCCTCTGTAGTGCCTTGCAGTCGGAGGCCGAGCAGTTGCCATACCAGGCAGTGATGCAACCCGTCAGATGCAGCTGTAAAACCTTTTGAGGATCTGAGGACCCATGCCAAATGTTTTCAGTCCCCTGAGGGAGAATAGGTTTTATCGTGCCCTCTTCACGACTGTCTTGGTGTGCTTGGACCATGTTAGTTTGTTGGTGATGTTGGACACCAAGGAACTTGAAGTACTCAACCTGCTCCACTACTGCCCCGTCGATGAGAATGGGGGCATGCTCGGTGCTCCTTTACCTGTAGTCCACAGGGTAAGGTTGTTGTCCTTGCACAACATGGTCATGTCTCTGACCTCCCTATCGGCTGTCTCATCATTGTCGGTCATCAGGCCTACCACTGTTGTGTCATCTGCAAACTTAATGATGGTGTTGGAGTCATGCACGGCCATGTAGTCATGAGGGAACAGGGAGTACAGAAGGGGACTGAGCACGCACCCCTGAGGGGCCCCTGTGTTGAATATCAGCGTGGCGGATGTGTTGTTACCTACCCTTACCACCTGGGGGCGTTCTGTCAGGAAGTCCAGGTTCCAGTTGCAGAGGGAGGTGTTTAGTCCCAGGATCCTTAGCTTAGTGATGAGCTTTGAGGGCACTATGGTGTTGATGGTGTTGAAGCCAGTGACTGGTGTGGTGTACTCTTCAATGCCATCGGAAGAATCTCGGAACATATTCCAGTCTGTGCTAGCAAAACAGGCTTGTAGTTTAGCATTTGCTACATCTGACCACTTTTTTTTCTAGACCAAGTTACTGGTGCTTCTTCCTTTAATTTTTGCATGTAAACAGGAATCAGGAAGATATAATTATGGTCAGATTTGCCAAATGGAGGGTGAGGGAGAGCTTTGTAACCGTCTCTGTGTGTGGCGTAAAGGTGGTCTAGAGTTTCTTTCCCCTCTGGTTGCACATTTAGGTAAAACTGATTTAAGATTCCCTGCATTAAAGTCCCCGGCAACCAGGAGCAGCGCCACATTTGGATGAGTGTTTTCCTGTTTGCTTATGGAAGAATACAGCTCATTGAGTGCGGTTTTAGTGACATCATCGGTCTGTGGTGGTATGTAGACAGCTACGAAAAATACAGATGAAAACTAGATAGTGTGGCCTACAGCTTATCATGAGATACTCTACCTCAGGCGATCAAAACCTTGAGACTTCCTTAGATATCGTGCACCAGCTGTTGTTTAACAAATATGCATAGGCCCCCACCCCGTATCTTACCATAGGTTGCTGTTCTGTCCTACCGATAGAGTGTTTAACCCGCCAGCTGTAAGTTCTTAATGTCGTCTTTCAGCCACGACTCAGTAAAACATAAGATATTTAAAAAATGTATGTCCCGTTGGTAGGATTTACGTGCTTTCCGTTCGTCCCATTTATTTTCCAGCAATTGAACGTTAGCTAACAGTACGGATGGAAAATGACAAAGACAGATTAGCATCTCGCCGCCTGATCCTCACAAGGCACCCCGATCTCTGTTTGCAAAATCGCAGTTTCTTTCTCCAGCGATTGACGGGGAGGAGGGCCTGTACGCGTGTTTGGAGTACATCCTTCCCATCCGACTCATTAAAGAAAAATTCTTCATCCAATTCGAGGTGAGTAATCGCTGTTCTCATGTCCAGGAGCTCTTTTCGATCATAATAGACGTCAGCAGCAATATTATGTACAAAATAAGTTACAAAAAAGGTGAAAAAACAAACAAAATTGCACGGTTGGTTAAGAGCCAGTACAACAGCAGCCATCCTCTCCGGTGCCATCTTCACTAGTCATTGGCTGTGTGTGCATGTGTGAAAGCGCGTGCGTGCTTGCGTGTGTGCATGTGTGAAAGCGCGTACGTGCTTGCGCATGCGTGTGAGAGACACTACAAGCAGCTGAAAGAGTCATGTTCTTCTTTCTGTCGTTGGGCTTTTCCAGGTGCGCTTGGTCATTCTCTCAATCTCTTGTGGCTTCACTGTAATGAAATTAGTCAGTGTTTATAGATATATGGTCAGCTTTTGGCTCTCAATTCAAAAGAGACTGGTTAGGAATTGAAACGGTCCCTAATTTGTTTATTATTGTAGTTAGTGAATGATTGATTGATTATTAGAATGCCTTTATTGTCAATTGAGTCATCTTAGTTTGGTCTAGTGTTAGTGTTGTGAGGTCAGACTTTGACGAGGCTAGATTGGGTGGTGATACAACCTAACATCTCCTTCAGTGGAGATCAGCTGATCTGTGATTAACCTAAATGGTCAGAGATAGCAGAGGTGATAGCAGAGGTGGTGAAGCATGTAGGGACTCTCTCTCTCTCTCTCTCTCTCTCTCTCTCTCTCTCTCTCTCTCTCTCTCTCTCTCTCTCTCTCTCTCTCTCTCTCTCTTCATGTTCAATTCAAAGGGTTTCATTGGCATGGGAAACGTATGTTTACATTGCCGAAGCAAGTTAGATAGATAATGAACAGAAGTGAAATAAACAATAAAAAATGAACAGTAAACATTATTATATGTTCCAAAGGAATACCGGGGTGGCAGGTAGCCTAGTGGTTAGAGCGTTGGGCCACTAACCGAAAGGTTGCTAGATTGAATCCCCGAGCTGACAAGGTAAAAATCTGTCATTCTGCCCTTGAACAAGGAAGTTAACCCACCGTTCCTAGGCTGTCATTGTAAATAAGAATTTGTTCTTAACTGACTTGCCTAGTTAAATAAATAAAAATAGAGCTGTCTCTTGTGGCCATATTATGGCTGTATACATCTCTTTCAATTAAATTCAAAGGGCTTTATTCTCATGGGAATATTCTTATCTTCTTTCTCTCGCTCTCCTCCTCTCCTCTCTCCTAGCCGTTTGTCTCGCTCCTTTCTACTGCAGATAACACAAGGCTTAGGAGATAAGTGTCCACACACACCGACTCCACATACACAGTCCCTTCAAACTCATGAGATGCCAATGGGCTGAATCAGACTATGATATGTACATAAATCATGCATTGGGACCCCCCCCCCCCCCCCCCTATTTACTTATCCTAAGGGGTGAATCCTAACGTTCAGTGTTTCCCTAAGTCATGCATTGATATCAATGGGACCCTAAGCGAAACATGTATTTGAGTAGAAGTTATGATTCACCCCTGAATGATGTGGTGTTCTTCAATCTAAATACATAGCAACATTGTATATTCACGTTTGTTTTTAAACTAAATGATTAGTTTGATAGATGGGTACAATATACTCCAGTCTAAAAACAGAACATCACGTCAATCTCAGAACACACAAGAGGAAGGACTGGAGCAATGTCTGACACAGCTGTTGGCAAAGACCCTCTTCACACGGCCGTGAAGAAAGGAGGAGAGGAGCGGAGAGGTTGAGGAGGGTGAGGCCTACACGACAGAAGGCCGTGAGAAAGGAGGAGAGGAGCAGAGAGGTTGAGGAGGGTGAGGCCTACACGACAGAAGGCCGTGAGAAAGGAGGAGAGGAGCGGAGAGGTTGAGGAGGGTGAGGCCTACACGACAGAAGGCCGTGAGAAAGGAGGAGAAGAGCAGAGAGGTTGAGGAGGGTGAGGCCTACATGCCGTGAGAAAGGAGGAGAGGAGCGGAGAGGTTGAGGAGGGTGAGGCCTACACGACAGAAGGCCGTGAGAAAGGAGGAGAGGAGCGGAGAGGTTGAGGAGGGTGAGGCCTACATGCTGTTAGAAAGGAGGAGAGGAGCGGAGAGGTTGAGGAGGGTGAGGCCTACACGACAGAAGGCCGTGAGAAAGGAGGAGAGGAGCGGAGATGTTGAGGAGGGTAAGGCCTACATGCCGTGAGAAAGGAGGAGAGGAGCGGAGAGGTTGAGGAGGGTGAGGCCTACACGACAGAAGGCCGTGAGAAAGGAGGAGAGGAGCTTAGAGGTTGAGGAGGGTGAGGCCTACATGCCGTGAGAAAGGAGGAGAGGAGCGGAGATGTTGAGGAGGGTGAGGCCTACACGACAGAAGGCCGTGAGAAAGGAGGAGAGGAGCAGAGAGGTTGAGGAGGGTGAGGCCTACACGACAGAAGGCCGTGAGAAAGGAGGAGAGGAGCAGAGAGGTTGAGGAGGGTGAGGCCTACACGACAGAAGGCCGTGAGAAAGGAGGAGAGGAGCTTAGAGGTTGAGGAGGGTGAGGCCTACATGCCGTGAGAAAGGAGGAGAGGAGCGGAGAGGTTGAGGAGGGTGAGGGCTACACGACAGAAGGCCGTGAGAAAGGAGGAGAGAAGCAGAGAGGTTGAGGAGGGTGAGGCCTACATGCCGTGAGAAAGGAGGAGAGGAGCGGAGAGGTTGAGGAGGGTGAGGCCTACACGACAGAAGGCCGTGAGAAAGGAGGAGAGGAGCAGAGAGGTTGAGGAGGGTGAGGCCTACACGACAGAAGGCCGTGAGAAAGGAGGAGAGGAGCAGAGAGGTTGAGGAGGGTGAGGCCTACACGACAGAAGGCCGTGAGAAAGGAGGAGAGGAGCTTAGAGGTTGAGGAGGGTGAGGCCTACATGCCGTGAGAAAGGAGGAGAGGAGCGGAGAGGTTGAGGAGGGTGAGGGCTACACGACAGAAGGCCGTGAGAAAGGAGGAGAGAAGCAGAGAGGTTGAGGAGGGTGAGGCCTACATGCCGTGAGAAAGGAGGAGAGGAGCGGAGAGGTTGAGGAGGGTGAGGCCTACACGACAGAAGGCCGTGAGAAAGGAGGAGAGGAGCGGAGAGGTTGAGGAGGGTGAGGCCTACACGACAGAAGGCCGTGAGAAAGGAGGAGAGGAGCAGAGAGGTTGAGGAGGGTGAGGCCTACACGACAGAAGGCCGTGAGAAAGGAGGAGAGGAGCGGAGAGGTTGAGGAGGGTGAGGCCTACACGACAGAAGGCCGTGAGAAAGGAGGAGAAGAGCAGAGAGGTTGAGGAGGGTGAGGCCTACATGCCGTGAGAAAGGAGGAGAGGAGCGGAGAGGTTGAGGAGGGTGAGGCCTACACGACAGAAGGCCGTGAGAAAGGAGGAGAGGAGCGGAGAGGTTGAGGAGGGTGAGGCCTACATGCTGTTAGAAAGGAGGAGAGGAGCGGAGAGGTTGAGGAGGGTGAGGCCTACACGACAGAAGGCCGTGAGAAAGGAGGAGAGGAGCGGAGATGTTGAGGAGGGTAAGGCCTACATGCCGTGAGAAAGGAGGAGAGGAGCGGAGAGGTTGAGGAGGGTGAGGCCTACACGACAGAAGGCCGTGAGAAAGGAGGAGAGGAGCTTAGAGGTTGAGGAGGGTGAGGCCTACATGCCGTGAGAAAGGAGGAGAGGAGCGGAGATGTTGAGGAGGGTGAGGCCTACACGACAGAAGGCCGTGAGAAAGGAGGAGAGGAGCAGAGAGGTTGAGGAGGGTGAGGCCTACACGACAGAAGGCCGTGAGAAAGGAGGAGAGGAGCAGAGAGGTTGAGGAGGGTGAGGCCTACACGACAGAAGGCCGTGAGAAAGGAGGAGAGGAGCTTAGAGGTTGAGGAGGGTGAGGCCTACATGCCGTGAGAAAGGAGGAGAGGAGCGGAGAGGTTGAGGAGGGTGAGGGCTACACGACAGAAGGCCGTGAGAAAGGAGGAGAGAAGCAGAGAGGTTGAGGAGGGTGAGGCCTACATGCCGTGAGAAAGGAGGAGAGGAGCGGAGAGGTTGAGGAGGGTGAGGCCTACACGACAGAAGGCCGTGAGAAAGGAGGAGAGGAGCAGAGAGGTTGAGGAGGGTGAGGCCTACACGACAGAAGGCCGTGAGAAAGGAGGAGAGGAGCAGAGAGGTTGAGGAGGGTGAGGCCTACACGACAGAAGGCCGTGAGAAAGGAGGAGAGGAGCTTAGAGGTT